>NC_141541.1:120940000-121127500 GCF_021556685.1 Rattus norvegicus
TGAAATTTGTAGGCAAATGGTGGGAACTGGAAAATATCATCCTCAGCGAGGTAACCCAATCACAGAAAAACACACATGGTATGCACTCATTGATAAGTGGCTATTAGCCCAAATGCTTGAATTACCCTAGATGCCTAGAACAAATGAAACTCAAGACAGATGATCAAAATGCGAATGCTTCACTCCTTCTTTAAAAGGGGAACAAGAATACCCTTGGCAGGGAATAGAGAGGCAAAGATTAAAACAGGCACAGAAGGAACGCCCATTCAGAGCCTGCCCCA
This sequence comes from Rattus norvegicus, assembly GCF_021556685.1. Taxonomy (NCBI): domain Eukaryota; kingdom Metazoa; phylum Chordata; class Mammalia; order Rodentia; family Muridae; genus Rattus; species Rattus norvegicus. Next base: position 120,940,282 of record NC_141541.1, read on the forward strand.
CATGTGGCCCATACATATACAGCCACCCAATTAGACAAGATGGATGAAGCAAAGAAGTGCAGGCCGACAGGAGCCGGATGTAGATCGCTCCTGAGAGACACAGCCAGAATACAGCAAATACAGAGGCGAATGCCAGCAGCAAACCACCGAACTGAGAATAGGACCCCGTTGAAGGAATCAGAGAAAGAACTGGAAAGCTTGAAGGGGCTCGAGACCCCGTATGTACAACAATGCCAAGCAACCAGAGCTTCCAGGGACTAAGCCACTACCTAAAGACTATACATGGACTGACCCTGGACTCTGACCTCATAGGTAGCAATGAATATCCTAATAAGAGCACCAGTGGAAGGGGAAGCCCTGGGTCCTGCTAAGACTGAACACCCAGTGAACTAGACTGTTGGGGGGAGGGCGGCAATGGGGGGAGGATGGTGAGGGGAACACCCATAAAGAAGGGGAGGGGGAAGGATTAGGGGGATGTTTGCCCGGAAACCGGGAAAGGGAATAACACTCGAAATGTATATAAGAAATACTCAAGTTAATAAAAAAATAAAATTAAATTAAATAAAAAATAAAAAGAATTTGGCTCAATTGTGTCTCTGGTTGATAAATGTTTTCTGAAGAGCAAATAACATTAAAAAATAATAATAAAATTTGACCCAGGTCTATTGGCCCACATCTTTATTCTCCTGCACCCTGGAGGCAGAGACAGGCAGATCCCTATGAGTTTGAGGCTAGCTGGGTTTGCATAGCTAGTTGAGGTCAGCCAGGGCTATCTGGTGAGATCCTGTCTCAAATAATAAAATAAAATAAGAAAAATAATTAAAACGAAATAATAATAATTTAAAGAGGCCGTTTATGAAACAGACTAAAGCAATCAAAAGCCGTTGGCATAAGGAAGACTAACTCGAGGCAGCTTACATGTCACCAGGAGAAAAACCAAGCCACGAGAGAACACAGGAGAGAGACAGGCAGCCATAGTTCACTACGGAACAAAAGTAGAGATGAAAAAGGGAAAGGTACGCTCTACTGTTTTCGAAGCACAAAAATTTGAAACAAGCTATAAATACCAATTTGCTAAAAATGGCGAGGTGACCTGTCCTCTAGAGGAGGAGGGGCAGATGTAACTCTAGGGCATGGGCTTAACACCCTGCAGGTAAATAGCCAGGAGGCAAAATACACTGCACTTTCATGTACAGTGAATTCTAGGTCAATATCAGGTACAGGACATGCGAGAGGCAGGATGTGGTACAGTAAAAACCCATGTATAGGAAGTTACCATATCATGTCTCTTCCAAAACAGTCCATCTTGGCTTTTGTCTAACACCGCTTGAATAATTTGTGCTGCTGCCCGGGGAGCGGGGGGGGGGGAGTGGGGGGTCACGTGGTTACCGCAAATCCACACCGACAAGCAACACTTTCATCCGCCACCAGTGGGAGTGGGAACTGGTGTGAGGGCTCTGCAGAACTGTGTGGAGGTTTCTAAGGAAGTTGAAGTACACCCACACTTACACGTGAGAAATGCCATCCCAGCCCATGTCCCCAAAAGACCTGAGTATGCCTAAGTTCACAAAATCTTGTGTAAGTGCACTCATGGTAGCTTTATTCGTAATTACCCCAAACTAAGGAACAAAATGAAGTTTCACCAACCAGAGAACACTATACCTGTTCATTGGAATGCTACTCAACCATTCTAAGGGATAAGCTGCGGGGCCATGGTGCAGCATGGAGAGCCCTCACAAGTATCCTTTGGGCAAAAGGAGCCGGACCCTAAAGAAAAGCACACAGCATTTTATTTCGCGTATATGAAATTCTGGAATAGCACAGCGAGTCTATGGATATAAATGTCACAACAGAGCTTATCTCGGAGATCACTCCTGACAGAAAAGGAACATGAAAGAATTTTAGTAGAGTTTTCAGGTACTCAGGTATGACTATGTGCAAAAGTGAGATTTATGACTGAACACTGAAAGTCTCTGCATTCTATTTGAATCAGTTTTACACCATGAACATAATACTGGCTTAAGAGAAAGCTCACCCATCCTCCTGTCAAAGGAGCACAGTGCCGGCTTCTTCCTCTCTCTCTCTCTCTCTCTCTCTCTCTCTCTCTCTCTCTCTCTCTCTCTGCACTTCTCAGGCTGCCCGGGTACCTGCTCTACCCTACACTTAGGAGTCTGTGTTCCTGGGTGGGTCTGGAGAGCTTTGTGGATTCAGTCCATAGAGAGAACGGGCAGCCGACCTCATTTCGTTACTTGGGCGGAGTGGTATCTATACCGTTCCTTAAAACAGCGCAAATGTAAACGAGGTGTAAACTGCCTTCACATCTCATTTATGGAACAGATGAGCCGTGAAATGCATTTCACAGGCACAAGTGCTGCAGGGGTATGCTTAGCAAGTGAGCGCAGTCTCGCAGTACGGTGTTGAACATTTGTTCCTCTTCCCTCGGGATCCGGGATTATTTCTGCGTATGACTGCTGGCCGGGTGGGAGGGAAGGGGGGCAGGGTATGGGTGTGGGAGGAAGGAGGGAGCTGCTTCTCCAGTCCTTAGGACTTCTTCCTTTTTTCTTCGTGATCAACTCCTACACATCTGTCAAAGTCCAGCTTAGCTGTCACCTCCCTGTACTCATGCTCCCTGGTCCTGTTCCTCTCTCTACACAGACAAAGCATTTGGCTTTTTTCCCTCTCTCTTGGTTTATCATGGCAGCTCTGTAGGCACCCTGTAGCCCAATGCTTGATCTCAGTAGTTGCTCGATTACCTTCCTGTCCAGTATGTATGTGTGTATATTGTGTGGTGTGTGTACACATGTATATGCAGTGTATGCACCCATGTATACACATGTAGAAGCTAGAGAAGAATGTCAAGTGTTTTCCTGTAGCCTATGTTATTTTTCAAGACAAGGTCTTTCCCTGAACTGGAAGCTTGCTGTTTGGGCTAGACAGATTGGCCACTGAGCTCTTAATGTCTACCTATCACTATCCCACAATATTTGAGTTACAGATATGTGTGATTCTCCTGGACTTCTGCATGGGTGCTAAGGACATAATCTAGATCCTCCTGTTTTCACAGCAGGTACATCAAGCCACTGAGCCATCACCTCTTTAGCTCCACAGACTACAGCATCTAGAGATGCCTCTCTCCACAGAAGCCAACCCTTCTGTAAACAATCCCCAAAATACAAAACCACCACATCCTTGAATGAGAGAACATGGATGTATCAAGATAGTGCTGACCGGTAATTTTGATCCAGTTTACGTAGTGCTGAAGGTGTTGTACAGGCTGACAGAGGAGGGAAATAGTCATCAGTCTTACCCAATTGTGAATCCTACAAACTGGTATAGCCATTGGCTTGGAAAGACATGCCCACTGGTGCAATAATGGCATGAATGCTGTGGCGATAACCAACCATTCTCTGTTGAATTTAAGTTCTTATACCTGGCACCATTGCCATGCCAAGAACCTGTGGTGAGATGGGTCATAGGCCCTAGAGAAGAACTTACTATTAGTGTGTTAGACAGAGATATCATAAAATTGACCCCCCAATGACTATCATTATATCCATAGATCCCTCATTTCCCAATACTCATCAGATAAGCTTCTAGTTACAGTAAACCCAGAGACCCACAACTGGCCAACAGGGACATCTATACCCCCCCAAGCCTCAGGGATCATTTTAAACAGGGGGTGGGAACTGTGAAAGATACAGAGAGGATGGATGGATAAAAAGAAATGGTGTCTTCCATCTACAGCAGGGCAGTTGCACGTACGAACCATAGCAACTGTGATGGTATGTCCAAGCCCTGTGAAAACCCAAGCCAGTGTGGACATGAAGTCTCATCCAGCACTGGGGAGCCATTGGCAATTGATAACTGCAGAGATGGAGAGCTGGTCTTGTTTAAGAATTTCGTCCTCGATTTTATGGGGCCTCACTGCTAGGAAAAAAACCTACAGGCAACTCACAACTATTGAGTGAGGGGGAAATAGTCTTCCTCAGGGAGGAATCCCCCAATTGACTACCCAGTACTAGGGGTCATCCCTGAAAATGCATACATATAAACAACACTAAATGCACACAGTAGGCTGTTTATCTACTCATGTATATATATCAATTTATAGCAAGAATAATTAAAGAAAAAAGTCATGAACTTGAAGTGATGAATGGGACCTTGTAGGCATATGAGGAAGGGGGAAATTTTATGATCATATTTTAATTGAAGAAATAAGATTAAAAGCACAAAGGAAAAGTGTTGCCCCCTAGAAGATCAACTATAATTCAATAGAAGACTATACGTCCAAGAATATATGAGATTGGACCTAGTAGGTGCACTACAAAGAGGACATAAAGTTGAGTGGTTAGGGAAGGGAGGATGGATCTGGGGAGGAGTGTGTTGGGGCATGAATAGGATCAAAACACATTGCACAAAATTCTCATAGAACTAACAAGAAAGAAATGGGAGCTTTCCAAGGCTAATAAGAGTCCTGTCATCACATCCATCTTCAAGGTCCATATGAACACCAACCTCCGGGGCAAGTTTACTGAACAAGATCACTGTAGAAGTTAAGGGGTGTAGATCATTTAAAGCCATGTGTTGCCCTGCTTCTGTGAGAGGAAGTGAGATATCCCACACTGATAATTGCTATGTCTTCATCATTCGCTCCAAAGTAGTTGGTTAGCTCTACAGGCTTTTGACTAATACTAAAGGCAGATGTTTTTAAAGAGCAGAATTTGGGCTTATAGTCTCTGGGTACTGCCTGACAATGGTTGGATGAGTCTCGATGTCCATAGCAACCCACATGCTTTAAAGTCACCAAAGCAAGGATGAGGCCAAGCTAAAACACCACACATCCAGTGTGCCAGAGATGGTCTCTCTAGAAAATCCCCATGACTGAGATGGCAGCATTCTGGAGAGCGAATATGTCACTGACATTCAGAAGGTCCAAGATTGAGACTTGTCACACACTTAATCTTGAAACACCTCTTCAGACCCCCAGACTTTCACCTCCCTCAGCATTGAGTAGGATCGACTGCAGAATACAGTTCAGGGTTGTCCTGTTACTCAGTGCTCTCCTGAGTACGATGCATCTACTCAGATGTGTATCCCCAATTCAGATGCACACGGAAAAATGTTCATCCTCAAATGGCTTCTAAAAGCAGAGTTGAACCCAATGTGCTGCTTGTCAGTGTGGGCCAAGATAAACAATATCTGCATACAAAACAGACCTCATATCCTAACTAGATAGATCTTAAGAACGGAAGGTTGGGAAACAAAGGATGCAGCCTGGAATTTACAACCCAACAGCACTTAGGTGAATAGGCATTCAATGCAGAAGAGAATGTGAAAGAGAAGGCAAGGACAATGTGAAATTAAGAACAGGAAAGGTACCTCAGTTGGTAGAATGCATGCCAAGCACAAATGTGGCCCTGGGTTTGATCCCCAGCATTGTCTACATCAAGCATGATTGTTCTGGTGTCACTAGGGAGGTGGAAACAGGAGAATCAGGAACTCATGTTCCTCTTCACCTATACAGCAAGAGGGAGGCCAGCTTGGGCTACCTTTCATATAAAGTATTAAATATAAAAGCACCTTATAAAGCTTATAAACAAACTAAACTATAAATGAATGACTAACCAGGGACATTAAGTATGAGATCAGCAAAATGGCAGAGAGAGAGAGAGAGAGAGAGAGAGAGAGAGAGAGAGAGAGAGAGATTTCTAGGCAGACAAGGTTTCATTCCAAGTGAAAGTCAAAACGCGAGACCCTCAATCTCTTTAAACAGTTTCACACTTTTAACTAGGTCACCCTGTATCTATACCAAGAGGCTAAGCCCACATGGTACTCAGAGAGCGCACACTGTGCATTGTAAATGATAGATCGTCACAGACTTTTGCCTAGTATTGACAGTCAAGGCAGCTTTTATTGGTGATACAGTGTTAATTGGGACCATGCTAACATTTAATTAATCTCAAGTACAATAGATCATTCATCAACAAAGGGGGGTAAAAATATTAATTGAAACATATGTGAATGGTTATTTGCTGGGTGTCGGAAATATCCCACAATTAAAGTTAATCACAGTGTGATTAATTGATTCTAATTGATTCAAGACAGGGTTCCTGGGGGCATAACATAAGTCTGTCGATAAAACTTACAATTAAGCCTTATTACAAAAAAGCAAAGTAGTTACAGCAAGTAGTGTTTGGGTAGAACTTTAGTGCACTGGTTCCTCCCAGCGCAAAGAGGGGGAAGCTGGTGGTCAATGCAGGACAGCGAAGGCTCAGAGGCTGATGGTTAGTGAGGGGAGAAGACAAAGACATAGTAGGGAAAGTCCTTGGCTAAGTACAAAAATGAACTCGGGCCTGAGAGGGGAGATGCATCCATACAAACTATGAAGGAGGAGGAGGAGGAGGAGGAGGAGGAGGGGGAGGAGGAGGAGGGGGAGGAGGAGGAGGAGGAGGAGGAGGAGGAGGAGGAGGAGGTGAAAAGGAAGTCCAGATAAAGGCAGACAATGAGAAAAGACAGTACCTCACAGGGTATCCAAAATGCATGGGATGGGCAGGGACTAAGAGTTTACCTATATGTGGAGAGTCCTTAGAATCCATTGCTAGTAGGATTTCCAAAGCCTGTTGGGCCCTATATCTCCAGCGAGTGCTAATTATAACTGAAAATTCCCATGCAAGTCCTCCAGGAAGGGGTGTGTGTGTGTGTGTGTGTGTGTGTGTGTGTGTGAGAGAGAGAGAGAGAGAGAGAGAGAGAGAGAGAGAGAGAGAGAGAGATTTGTGTGTGGAGGACAGAGGTGAATACAGAAATAGGACCCCTCACTGAATCTAGTACTCACTGATTGTTGACCAGCTAGCTAGGTTCTAAAGAGCCTATCTCCATACCATGTAAGTATAAATATTTACAGTCTATTTTAATAAATGTTCAACCTTTCCTCTAGCCCACCACCCACCACAGGTAGTGGAAGAGAAAAATTATTAGGAGATGGGGGAGGGATAGACCCGTTTAGAAATAGTTCTTTGGGGGGTAAGTCCAATCTTTGTTGTCAGGGTATCAACAGTTCAGTCACGTAGCAAACCAAGTAGGAACCAGCATCTGCAGTTCAATCCTGAAGAAATTGCAAGACTCACCACTGGCCTAATGCTGAAGAAGCAGCAAGAAGCTGAAGGAAGCTCACAGTGGCGAGTTTCTCTCTAAGGCATAACCACAAGCAGAACTCAGCAACAACAGTGTAGGGCAAACCAATACCTGCATGGCATTAGTGAAGAACAGCGAGACAGAGTAAAGCAATCCAATGTTCAAGCTCCCACTGTCTATGCGGTCATATTTATATTCCTTAATCACAAGTACTTTCACATGTCTGCTTCAGCAAAACACTCTTTCACCTGTGTGCCCCAGCACACATACCCAACTTCCCAAAGAAACCAGAAGTTTCCAATTCAATTCCCCTACCCCTAGGTTTAAGGTTACGGGCACATTCTGCCACAAGCAACGTTTTTACCTGGGTGCTAAAGATCTGAACTCAAGTGTGGTGGTTTAAATAGGTATGGCTCCCATAGATGCATTTATTTAAATGCTTGCCTATAGGGAGTGGTATTATTAGGAGGTGTGGCCTCTTTGGAGTAGGTGCGGTCTTATTAGAGGAAACATTTCACTGTAGGGGTGGACTTTGAGGTCTCCTATGATCTACCTATGCCCACTGTGGCATACTGTCTCCTTCTGCTGCCTGTGGATCAAGATGTAGAACTTTCAGCTCCTCCAGCAACTTGTCTGCCTGTCCGTTTGATGATAATAAACTTCTGAAACTGTAAGCCAGTCCTAATTAAATGTTTTCCTTTCATAGGAGTTGCCGTGGTCATGGTGTCTCTTCACAGCGATGAAACCCTAACAAAGACATTTGGTCTTCAGGTCTGTGTACCAGATACTCTAACAACCCAGTCATCTCCCCAACCAGTCTTAATCAGGGTCCCCATGCTATATATGATTTTGATGGTCACTGTGGACAACACATTCATTCTATTAGTCTTAACTTTAGAAATCTAGGTGATTGTCACCTGTTTTCACTGACACACATGCATCAGGGTCTCAGCAACTCCCATGATATCCTGTCTGCATTCTGTGAGTTAAGCTTGGAACTGTCAAAGTACTTTTATAGGTGTTGATGGGAAAACTTCTCATTACAGTTTACATTCTGTCCAATGAGGATAGTGTAGTAAACACTGGTCTCTGTTCTTAGTTCCTGGCATAGGACTCCAAATGTCCTTAAAACATCCTCAGTGGTAAGAGGTCATGATTACGCCAATGAAGTGAGCATATGACAGGAATCCCTACAGAACTTTAGGATGAGGGCTGGCCACCGGAAAGAACAGTCACATGATTAGGAATTTTTGGATCAGCCCAATCTGAGGGAAGGAAACAGACATTGAATTCAGTCATATAACTAATAAATCTATGATGTCTACTAAATGAAGTACCAATAAAGTTCTAAACATTGGGGTTCAGTGGAGCTCCTGGTTAATGATGGCACTTCTGTAAAGGGATATTTCATAAAGAGGGAGCATAGAGGATCAGTGTGCCTCTCCCCATGACAACCTTGCCCTTAGCAAATTTCCAAATTTCCCAGGAACCCTGTTCCTGGGTTGTATCCTTTTAAATAAAAATCTAATCATAAGTATGACACCACTAGTAAGTTCCAAGAACTGTTCTGAAAGTTGTCACACAAAAGAGGGGGCATCATACACCCCTTAAGTCCATCAGCAACATATCAGCAGTTCTAGTGACATCTCAAGACCTACAACTGATTTCTGACATGGAAGCAATCTGATGCTCAACTCATGGGCTTTATGCTCATAGTAAGAGATGGCCAAGTCAAACTGAGACATAAGGCACTCAGCAGCAGAGAATTGGTATCAGAACACAACAGCTTAAAGCAAGAAGGAGGAGGAGGAGGAAGAGGAGGAGGGGGAGGAGGAGAGGAGGCGAGGGGGAGGAGAGGAGGAGGAAAAGGAGGAGAAAGAGGAGGAGGAAGAGGAGGGAGAGGAGAAGGAGAGGAGGAGAGGAGGAGGAGAGGAGGAGGAGGAGGAGGAAGAGGAGGAGGAGGAAGAGGAGAGGAGGAGGAGGAGGAGGAAGAGGAGGAGGAGGAGGAATAGGAGAGGAGGAAGAAGAAGAGGAGGAGGGAGAGGAGGAGGAATAGGAGAGGAGGAAGAAAATGGATACTGTTAAGACACTTTGATGAGAGGCATAGGTAGGGGGTGAGAAAAGTGAGAATAAAGAGGAAGGAAAACAATACACAGTAAACTAACCATTCATTACCTCTGTGGGCAGTGGGAGGAGGAGCTAGAAAGGGTAAGTCTCTGCAGACAGGAAGGTCAAAATGCTTTTCTGCTAAAAAGTTCCCTGTTGGTTAAGAGTGGCTCTAGGGAGACAGATGGCTAATTCCTCCACCAGTCTACTTGTGCCTGAGCAAAGCTAAATGATTCCCTTGTCCTCATAGAAATATCTAAAACATTAAATAATATTAAATTATTTAAATTAAATCAAAGAGCTCTAAACGTGATGTGTCATACCAGAGGCATACACAAACGTGAATCAAAACCTTTGGAGAGGATGTGGCTTGGGGAATGGCAAACATTAGCTGCACTCAGGAATCTCAATGTCCTCTGTAAAGTAGCCCAAGTTGTTTTTTTTTTTTTCTTGAACCAGAGCTGAGACTTAAGAAAGCCTTTTCTTTCTCTCAGTTCTACCCATGGCCCCTACAGAGGACACAGTTCTACATTGTATTGAAAACAAGGAGCCATCATTCTCAGACCAAGATATATAAGTCCTCTTGCAAGACTGGTCAATGTGCGAGAAAGTACTCTGTGGTCCAGCCAGTGGCCAGTGGAAGTAAAGACAGAGAGGGTGCAGCCAGAAGTGGAGGATAATTGAATTCTGCTAACGAAGTCCCCTGGACACTACAAGGGAGTGTTAGGATGACCCAAGGTAAGAGCTATTCTGAATAGAGCAAATATTTGATTCTGGAATTATGGCCTTGTTCCCACAGGTCCCCTGCTAAGGTTGGGTGCCTGGGACAGACTTCAGAGTAGCACCAGCACAGAAGCCAGCCTAAATGAGTATTCTTGGCCAGCACAAGAACTCCCCAGATGACAGGCAACTTCTAGTGGAAGGGCTCTGTCTTAGCTTTGTGTCCTGTTACTGCGATCAAATAACATGGCAAAAACAACTGGGGATGGGGATAAAGAGCTTGTTTTAGCTCATGCTTACAAGTTACAGTCCATCAGACTGGGGGAGTCAAGGCAGTATGAATTCGAAGCAGCTAGTCACATCAGAGCCACAGTCAAGAGCAGAGGAGAATAAATTGATGTGTGCGTGCCGCTGCTCAGTTCAATATCTACTCATAGAGTCTTGGATCCCTCATCCGGAGAACAGTGCCACCCACAGTAGGTTGGTCCCCCCATCTCAATTAACATAATAAAGATAACCCTCTACAAACTTGACCACAGGTCAACATGAACTAGAGAACCTTCGGAGACTAAGTTGACAATTAAAATTAACCATCATAGTAGCTCCCATAGATGCACAGACTCAAAGGCTATGACTTCCGGAGCAGGTTGTATGTACCTTGAGAGATACTATACTCCACCCACTTCACCCTGGGCCAACAACAAACAGTATTCCAGAGCTGCTTGACGAGCCAGGCTTCGAGTGGGGAAACCATAGCTTCAAAGACTCCTCCACTCACAAGTCAGGTATGATACACGATATGCAGGGGCTTCTAGAAACAATAGGAGCATTAACTGGACAAGCACCTTAATTCGTTCTAACTACATCTAATGAAATATTAGAGATGACATCTAAAATAAAAGTCCCTTCCTAGGAGTAATCACCATTTCCAGCTTGCCTTTCAGAGCTGAACCAATATCACCGGCTTATAAAGAAGTCTGTATTAATAATGGGGGGAGGGATGAGTCATAATTCCTAACCTAGTATATTGGTTACTCTTCTGTCACTGTGATAAAATACCATGGCCAAAAGAGGCTCAAAGAAGAGCTTCTTTGGGTTTACGGTTCCACAGAGCTAGAGTATGTCACGGCAGGGAAGGCGTGGGCCAGCAAGAGCAGAGAACTGGCTCATCACATTTTGTCACAGGCAGGAAAGAGAGAGAGAGAGAGAGAGAGAGAGAGAGAGAGAGAGAGAGAGAGAGAGAGAGAGAGAGAGAGAGAGAGAGAGAGAGGAGGAAGGTTATAAACCCTCAAAGTCTACAGCCAATGAAGTCTACTGCCGCCCTCAAGGCTCCACCTCCTAGAGGCCCACTAACCTCCCCCAACAGCGCCACCAACTGGCGACTCAGTACCCAACTACATGGGCCTGTACCTGACATTCCTCACTCAAACCACTGACGCTGGCTTTCAGCGTTAAGTTTTATTCTTCTATGTTAACTCAACAGTTTTATTCTTCTATGTTGCACTCAGATTTCATCATATAGAAAAACTCACGTTCCTCCAACGTTGGGACCAGCCACAGAAGGAAACAATACAGATTACTCAACCTGAGTCGCTTACCAGCTCTTGGTAGAAGACATCGGCCAAGAGAAGTTGCTTAGGATGAAGGATAAAACCGTGTCCAAATTTAACACCTCAAATTACCTGTACACACATCTGCCACTTCTCAATTTGTGCCTGCAATAGTCCAGACCCTATCCTGAGTAGTGAGATTAGCTGAGCAAAACCAACATACTCCCTCCCGAGCCCCAGAGCAGCATCTCCAGGTAAATACGTGGACAGGAAATCTAGTCATTCAACTCCAGCTCCTGCTCCTGTAAAAAAAAGATAATGTTATCTACCTTGCATTGTTGCAGGGAAAGTTAGTTTGGTTTTCAGGGCTCAGCACGAGCAGTTTAATCTGTACTGATATGCCCGAGAAGGACAGCAGTGGTGGCCCCATTACTTTCAATTCTGCAGTGAGATTTGAGATACTATTTTTTTTTCTGGCTGCACAGCTCCTAGACACCCTCCCCCCTGAGTCTTTAGCCTTGGTGGAGATTTTGCACACTAACTAATATCCCCTAATAAATTGCCCTTCTGCTCAAACTAGTTTTGATTGTGTGCTACTGAAAACATTAACTGATAAGGAATCTCCTTAATAAATGGTAACTATAGTTACTAATCCCTGAGCTTTTTGTCCCTTTATTAGGAAAGGCATATCTGGGAGCCAGGAAAAGTAAGAGTCTAAAGAAGCTGACCTAAGAATAAAATCTGTCCCCAACCCTGGCTGAGGCAGACATGGAGGGCAGCTCCCGAGTCTGCTTGATAGGTTGGGTGAGGAGGCCCTCTCGGTTCTCAGAGACCAGGGGAAATAAAGAAGCCGTCTGCCTTCCTTCCACACAGAGGTAAAATAATGATTTCTCTGAAGGAGCTTTCATGCGCCGCACTGATTAAAAGTACTAAGACGCTGCTGCTTCGACTCTGGATTTAATTTCAGACACTTAAATGCGTTATGGCTTTTCAATTGAGTTCTGTGTGCTCAGTGGAGCAGGAAGCTGGGAAGCTCAGATTCTCCTTGTCATCTGGGAGACATTGAGCGGGAGCCACATCCACATCCACATCCCTGACCTTCAGAGAGCAGACGCAGGACTCTATTCTCTCACTGGCCCACAGCCTTGAGTTTGGTTATCCCTCAGGACTCCAGGCGGGCCCCTCTCTGAGCACCTACCTAAGAGGAGGGAACTCCTGTCTTTCCATGAACACACTAGTTGAAGGTAAATAGTTTGCCGTCCACCTGATCTCCTTCCTTTCTTCCACCCTCACAGATATAGTACATCACTTACCAAGCGCTTTGCCACTTAACACCCTGTGATACTCTGAAGTCAACCTCCCTCATCCCTAGTTTCCTACCCTTTAAAGTAGACAAGGTAGCACTAGGGAGATGGCTCGATTGATAAGCTGTCACACCAACATGAGGACCTGAGTTTGATCTCCAGTACCCACATAAAAAGCCAGGAGCAACACCACATACCTGCAATCCCAGCACTGGGATGCAGAGACAGGAAAATCCCTGGGTACCCAGCCTAGCCTGTCAATGAGCTCGAGCTTGAGTCAAGGAACGTGTTATAATAGATTGGGTAGAATAGTGATTACGGTGGAGACATCAACATTTGACCTAAACACACACACACACACACATGCATGCATACAAGCAAGCACACACACACACCACACATGCACATTCACCCCCAACACAAACTCATGCACAACACACATAAAAGAAATAAACAGGGGCTGGGGATTTAGCTCAGTGGTAGAGCGCTTACCTAGGAAGCGCAAGGCCCTGGGTTCGATCCCCAGCTCCGAAAAAAAGAACCAAAAAAAAAAAAAAAAAAAGAAATAAACATTAAATATATAAGTAGGAATGGTTTTGTCTCACAAACTGTACCTTAAGACAACAGAATGCTAAGTGCACACACTGAAAGGTTTAGGCAAAGTAAAATCCTTACCTATAATCTCATCTAAAAGATAATAATCACAATTAATCATGGCCTCACCTTTTCAGAAAGTGGGAAAGCAAAAGATGGAGAGTCGGGGGCCTTGCATTGTGATAATATGGCTGTGATGCCCTGGTTCTGATGATGTGGTTATGATGTTCTGGTCCTGATGATGCAGCTGTGATGCTCTGGTCCTGATGATGTGGCTGTGATGCCCTGGTCCTGATGATGTGGTTATGATGCTCTGGTCCTGATGATGTGGCTGTGATGCCCTGGTCCTGATGATGTGGTTATGATGCCCTGGTCCTGATGATGCGGCTGTGATGCCCTGGTCCTGATGATGTGGTTATGATGCCCTCGTCCTGATGATGTGGCTGTGATGCCCTGGTCCTGATGATGTGGTTATATATGCTCTGGTCCTGATGATGTGGCTGTAATGCCCTGGTCCTGATGATGTGTCTGTAATGCCCTGGTCCTGATGATGTGGTTATGATGCTCTGGTCCTGATGATGTGTCTGTAATGCCCTGGTCCTGATGATGTGGTTATGATGCTCTGGTCCTGATGATGTGGCTGTGATGCCCTGGTCCTGATGATGTGTCTGTAATGCCCTGGTCCTGATGATGTGTCTGTAATGCCCTGGTCCTGATGATGTGGTTATGATGCTCTGGTCCTGATGATGCGGCTGTAATGCCCTGGTCCTGATGATGTGGTTATGATGCTCTGGTCCTGATGATGTGGCTGTAATGCCCTGGTCCTGGTGATGTGTCTGTAATGCCCTGGTCCTGATGATGTGGTTATGATGCTCTGGTCCTGATGATGTGTCTGTAATGCCCTGGTCCTGATGATGTGGTTATGATGCTCTGGTCCTGATGATGCGGCTGTAATGCCCTGGTCCTGATGATGTGGTTATGATGCTCTGGTCCTGATGATGTGGCTGTAATGCCCTGGTCCTGATGATGTGTCTGTAATGCCCTGGTCCTGATGATGTGGTTATGATGCTCTGGTCCTGATGATGTGTCTGTAATGCCCTGGTCCTGATGATGTGGTTATGATGCTCTGGTCCTGATGATGTGGCTGTGATGCCCTGGTCCTGATGATGTGTCTGTAATGCCCTGGTCCTGATGATGTGGCTGTAATGCCCTGGTCCTGATGATGCGGCTGTAATGCCCTGGTCCTGATGATGTGGCTGTGATGCCCTGGTCCTGATGATGTGGCTGTAATGCCCTGGTCCTGATGATGTGTCTGTAATGCCCTGGTCCTGATGATGTGTCTGTAATGCCCTGGTCCTGATGATGTGTCTGTAATGCCCTGGTCCTGATGATGTGGCTGTAATGCCCTGGTCCTGATGATGTGTCTGTAATGCCCTGGTCCTGATGATGTGTCTGTAATGCCCTGGTCCTGATGATGTGGCTGTAATGCCCTGGTTCTAATGATGTGGCTGTAATGCCCTGGTCCTGATGATGTGGCTGTGATGCCCTGGTTCTAATGATGTGGCTGTAATGCCCTGGTCCTGATGATGTGGCTGTGATGCTCTGGTCCTGATGATGTGGTTATGATGCCCTGGTCCTGATGATGTGGCTGTGATGCCCTGGTTCTGATGATGTGGCTGTAATGCCCTGGTCCTGATGATGTGGCTGTGATGTCCTAGTCCTGATGATGTGGCTGTAATGCCCTGGTTCTGATGATGTGGTTATGATGCCCTGGTCCTGATGATGTGTCTGTAATGCCCTGGTCCTGATGATGTGGCTGTGATGTCCTAGTCCTGATGATGTGGCTGTAATGCCCTGGTTCTGATGATGTGGTTATGATGCCCTGGTCCTGATGATGTGGCTGTGATGCCCTGGTCCTGATGATGTGGCTGTAATGCCTTGGTCCTGATGGTGTGGCTGTGATGCCCTGGTCCTAGTGCTAAGATTACACATCCTCCCAAAGAGAGATTAAAGAAACGATGGTAGTGTTGATACAGCTCACAATCACAGGCAGACTCTGCTGAGATAGGGAGGTAGCCCTTACCCTGTCCTTTACCCAGAGAACGGTACCCACTTGAAAGCCTTGTCTGTGCTCTTCTCTCAGTCATGCCTTCACTCACCCTTCTCACTAGCACTGTGAGCCACATCCTTCTCACATCTCCCTGTGACCCACCTCAGGAAGCATGCAGAGAAGTCTGGATGCGGGTGTGAAGCGGTTCCAATGCACCTCTGAGTCTACAGCTCATTGGGTGGCTAGGGAGGAGTTGACTAAAATTTAAACTGGTTTGTGCCCAGCCCTAGATTTTTTGACTTCCATTTCATATAGGGTTCACTTTAGAAAACTTGCTAGTATAAATCCTTTCTTAGTCCCTTTGCAATGTAAATGTTCCCTAGGTACTGGCTGGCCAATGTTATAAGCCTTAAAATCTTTCCAAGAAGCTGGGGAGCCAGCCCTTTAAATGTGATCCCTATACCACTAAGGCCACTATTTCCTAGTCTCTGTGGGACACTAAGAGACTAACTTTCATAAGCACCAAGTAGAACCATATGCTGATAGATAAGTAACGTTTTAACTTCCCCAATGATATCGTCCTGCACTCTTGCGCTGGCTCAACCAGGCTGCAAACTCCCTCCCCTGTCACCTGAGCATAGCCCATTGCACACTTCCTTCCCACTGAAATGGTCTTGAATGAAGCACTCCTTGCCCATTTAGTTTTGTTTTCTGTGTTTTTCAATCGGTGAAGTCATTTAACCGAATAACCTAGAAGCTTCTGTAATACTCCATGAAGACAAAAGGAAGTCAGATGCACAGAGTTAGACAGTGTGGTTTGGATGGGAGAGAGGGGTGATGTGTTTGTCAGCTGCCATTAGGACAAAACACTTGACATGCAACTTAAAAGGACAATAGGCTTGCTCTCCCTCATGGTTTCAGTCCATAATCACCTGGCCCTGTTACTTTGGCCTTGAAGGCAAACCAAACACCATGATGAAGAACAGGTGGTAGAGACAAACCTTCTCATCTTGTAGTATCTAAGAGCAAAAGCAGCAACAGAGGAGAGGACCAGTGTCCCAGTACCCTAACTCCTTCCCACTAGGACACACCTACTAAAGTAGCTGTTCTCAGCTTGTTGGTTGTGCCCCCTTTGGTGTTTGCCTACGACTATCAGAAATCACAGGTGTTTGCATTCCAAGTCATAGCAGAGGCAAAAGTTCCAGCTGTGAAGCAGCAATGAAAATAATTTTATGGTTGGGGAAGGTCATCATAACACTAGGAAATATATTAAAAGGTCACAACATTGGTAATGTGCTGACTTAGATCTTTCAAAACCTATTTTTAACAAGGATTCTTAAATACTTTAATGTCCCTTCTAGCCCACCACCCACCAGAGAGAGTGGAAAGGAAAAGTTAATAGAACAAAGGAGGACGTGTTTAGAAACATTTCTTTGGAGTAAATCCAATCTGCATTGATTGTCAGGATATCAGCAGTTCAGTTCACACAAATCAGCAATGGCAGCTCGATCCACTCACAAACACAATTCATGAATCAGCAGTGGCAGGTTGATCTAGAAGAAACCATAAGACTCTGCCAATTGGCCTGAGTTCACAGAAATGGCAAGAAGCCACCGGAACACCACCAGAACTTTTTTGGTGCATTTCTATGAAGTCATGACAAATGATGACCAGCAAAGAATGACAAGGCGTACCAATGCCATCCAGCATTGTCTATTGTCCCTTGGGCTATAATCATACTCTTTTCAAGCATCCCATGTTCTCTCAAGCATCTGCTCTAGAAAAACATCACATGGCCCTTTTCCAGGCTACCTCCAGAAAAGTACCACATGTCTGTTCTTAGCAAAAAGCATCCTCTCAAAAGACAGTTTCCAGAAAAGCATCACATGACACAACTGAGTCTCCAAAGAAACCAAAAAGTTTCCACTTTAGGAATGTTGAGGACCACTGTCCTAAAGGGTCCAGGAGTGTCACTGGCTGGAGATAAAGCCTTTAACACTTGGGTCTTTCAACGGGAACTAATTCCCAATTGTGATGGCTCATCTTGGTTGTCGACACAACATATCTGAGAAGAGAAGAATACACTGAGGAGCTGCCTCCTCAGATTGACCTGTGAGCATGTCTGCAGTGTATTTCCTTGATTGGAATTGCTGTAGCTGGGCCCAGTCCAATGTAGGGAGTACCATCCCTGGATAGATGGGCCTGAGCTCTGTGAGAAAGGCCACTGGGTGGCCCAGGGGAAGCAAGCAGTGTCCCTCCATGGTCTCTGCTTCTGTTCCTGCCTCCAGGCTCCTCCTTGCTTCCTTTAGTGATGGACTATGACATGGACATATAAACCAAACAAACTCTTTCCTGACCCCTGAGTTGCTTAAGGTCATGGCGTGTATCACAGCAACCAAGAAGCAAACCAGGAAAGAAACCACAATAAAAGTAAAAGAAAGTTTATAATTTAGAATGTTCCCCTGCCTCTGTGGCTTCTAAACAATGATCCTGCTACATTATACCTGTAACTAGAGCTCTTGACAAATTCCCATCAAGAGGAGAATGAGTAAAATGATATATGTACATTGTGGAGGGGCAGGGAGAGGGGGAGGGACAGGGACAGGGAGAGAAAGTAGGGGGATAGATAGCAGTCAAATGAATAGACTAGAATGGCATATACCGACATGAGGAAGCTTTACAAACACTTTTGTGAGTGAAGCTACAGGAATGAACAGTGTACACATTGAACAACTCCACACAGACAATGTTTTGAGATGGTTACAATCTACAGCTTTTGGGGTCAGGAAAGAGTAACCCCCACTCACACAGGAATAGTGGAGGAACTCTAGGAGATTGGGGGGCTGGCCATACTCTGTAGTTGATCAGCTGCTCAGCCCATCTCTGTTCTGTGAGGGTTCTCTCTGCTGAAGGTACCTGAACTGAACCTTCTACATATATCCTACTCTCAAGACGCATGGGCATGAAACTAAAGAGACTCCTATGGCTGGATGCAAGTTGCCCAGGAGGGAAACAGTTGTATATACTTATCCAGGACCGCAAGATAGTTTATACAACAGCATCTTAAACAATAAGGCTGGGGGCTGAAGTTATGGCTTAGTTGCCAGAGAGCTTGTCTAGCACTCATGAAGCCCTGAGTTCAGTTCCCGACACTGCACACACTGAGCAAGGAAGTGCACCACGTAATCCTAGTTCCCAGAGTTCAGGAGATAGAGACAGGTGGGCCACGTGTTTACTTCAGATATATAACGAGCTTAGGTACATCCTCAGGGCCATAAGACCTTGGCTCAGAAAAGAGGCCATAAGGAAAGGTGTTTGCATGGTGAATTTCCTCAGTGTCACAGAGAGCAGAGCGAATGGATATACCAGGGAGAGACAGCAACAATGGCGGGCACTAGCTGCATGCTAGACTGGCAAGGAGATGCAAGATGCAATAGGTTGCAAATACTAAGACCTGTGCTTCCAACGCATAGATGAGATGACACAAGCAAGAACATTGAGACTCCATAACCCCACCAAGGGTCTAGATCCCTCCAGCCGCTTTATGTGGGTTGAGTTAGAACTGCGTTCTAAAAGCAAGCCAAGCACCTCATGTGATGTGTGTAGGGGCAGACTGAGAAGTTCAGACTTCTTACACTAAAAAGCAAGCCCTCCGTGGCCCCCTCTCCAGACTTTGTTCCTCTTTCGGTCCTGGAATAGCCCCAGAAGTCTAAGATTATCAAAACTTTATGGTCTTGCCTTTCCCTTTGATGTCCAAATCCTGCCTCCTGACTCTGACATGAAGCTCTGGGGGTCCCTGGCTTGGATGAAATCAGAGGGGAACCAGCATGCTCCATTACTATCAGGCAGGAATGACATTGTTATCACCATAGTAAATGGGAACCCAGCTGTGAAGTTGTCAGAAAGGCCTCTGACTTGTGAGCTGCCGAAGGCTCCTGGGAGCTCTCTTTCCTCTGCAGTTAAAATGCTTGCAGGCAGAAGTCAAGACAGGTATGAACACCCAAGTCTTTGCAAGCCCTGGTGGCTTTGGGCTAGCAGAGATAGAGCTCACTCTCCAAAGCATGGCGGGGAGAGGGAGATTTCACAGAGGAAATACAAAGGGTGCCCAGCATCCAGATCAACAACAAAACAAAGAAATAGGAGGCTATGGAAATAGCTTGTTCAGTAGCCTGTTGTGCAATCATGAGAACCAGAGTTCAATCCCCAGAACCCACATAACAAAGCTACGCATAGTGGTACATGCTTGTAATCCCAGCCTTGGGGAGGCTAAAACAGGAAGGGTCCGGGGACTTGCTGACCTAGCCCCATCCGTGGGTCCCAATAAAAAGTGGGAGATCCAGCATCAAGAAACAAGATGGCTATCTACTGATTAAGGGCAGTTGATCTCTAACCTTCACATTCACGAGCACCTGAACTGTCTGTCCACATCAATACCCATCCAACCAGACACACAAAGGACAAAAGGCTTCCTTTCAGCATGTGGCGGCTATCTGGCCCTTCTCGAGCCCATGGGTGTAGAAAATGCATCTGTTGGCCTATGACAGTCCAGTTTCAGGGTCAAGAGACTCTAGACTAAGGGTTTTCATAGGATGGTCTCCTCCTGGCATGCAACATCAACAGCTCATGGCACTGGTTGTAAATTCACATTTCTGCATCCACACTCCCAGACCTTCAGAACCAAATACGCAGAGTGCATTCCAAAAGATGGCATTCTTTTTTTTTGCAAGCACTCGTTGATCTGATACGAGTTTGAGGTCACAAAACCAATTCTGCGTGTCCAACAGAGTACTTAAGATATAGCTTCCTTTCCTTCTCCTCTAATGACCTTGTTCTGAAGAAGTGGGGCTTTTAGGCCCCAAATGGAAAGACTGAGGGATGGAGGGATGGGGGTAGAATGGATCTCTTCGACCACCACCACTGGTCTCTCTCTGTCTGGCTTCAAAGTTCTTTAGTTTCATCAACAGGGCAGAGCTAACGGGAGTTTGTTTCTCAACCCATGTGCTGATAATACTGCCCCGGGAAGCCAAGTCACTGCCAGAGCAATTATGTAGGAGATAAAAAAGAAACAAGCCATCATGATGCCCAACCGGGAGCTCTGGCCACCATTTCTGTGCATAACGCTTGGTCCTTCCAAACTTGGCATGTGGCATGTGAGATCCACCATCATGGATAGAGGACAGCATCCCAGTTTTGCAGATATGAGGCTACAGGCTTCTGACATTCTCTACCCCTGTTATTGCTGTCATTTCTACTTCCCTGCCCTTTAAAGCCATAACATAAAGCTAGCCTATTTAAAACAACCCTGCCGCAGTCCGCTCCAGAGAGATTTGCTCTGAATTTGTCCCAGACTGAAAATGCACACGTCCAAGGTTTAAAATCTTATGTTGGGAGAGATTGAACATTATCTCCAACTAATGTTTTCCTACCATACTTAAATTTCCAGAGGCGTTTACAAAAATTAAACATCAATGGCAGCCGAGTCCTTTATTTATGAAGCCAGAAATAGACATCGATCCTGCGATAACGTTATTATTTTTCTTATTGCTCTTGTCAGTGTGTATCTCACTGTCACTGGGTGGGATCAGTTTAGGGGGGCATGGGAATAGAGTGTTTATTGACATGTGCTTTCTTGATATTTAAAAAAAAGCATGGGCTTTTGTCTTGTGGTCTTTGAAAAATTAGTTATGCACATGAAAGATTAAAATTTAGTTCTAACTTATGTTTTTAAAACTAACTCTTCAGACCCGGAGACATAGCTCATGGGCATGTTTATAGCATGCGTGAAGTCCTGAGTCTGGTGCTCAGCATAACATAAACTGGTTGTGGTGACATTTGTCTATAATCCCAGGACACCAGAGGTAGAGGCTAAGAGATCAGACTTTAAAGGTCACTCCGGGTTACATCATAAGTTTCCTGGCAGCTTGCGAAGCATGAGAGCATGTTTCATTGCATTCCATAACTGCCAAAATATAATGATGATAATGATGGTGATGATAATCCCAGGATTTTTTAATATAGCACAATAGTCACCACCAATTTTATTAACACCTAAAAATATAGTGAGCTATTTTGAAGTTGTATTAAGTGGCAGTGGGCCACTGAACACAGGGGAGGAAAGTGGGTACTTAGCACCTCTACCAAATTGAGTAAATGGAGACAGTGGCTCTATTAATAAGAAAAACAGCATTGGGGGCTGGAGAGACAGCCCACAAGTGTGGGGACATGAGTTTAGATTTCAGACACAGAAGCTGGACATGGCCGTGTAAGTACTAGTAATCTCACTGTTCCTCCCAAGGTATGGGAGGCAGACAGGAGACTCCCAGGAAGTTCATGGAGCAGTTAGGCTGGCATACACAGTGCCAATGAGACCTGATCTCAAACCACCAACACCAGAGGTTGTCCTCTGACTCATTCACAAGCACTATGGTATGTGTACTTCTGCACTAACATACATGAACACACACACACACACACACACACACACACACACACACACACCACTCTTAATAACAGTGACCACGGTCATAGAGAATAAAATGTTCCCCCATTCTGCACCCAGAGAGAGAGAAGAGTCTAGACTAGATGACGGTATAAAAGACCCTCAAGTTGCAGCTCATCCAGTTTAGTCCCAATCATAGAGAAAAGGCTCTGAAACATAGGGGTCTAGGGCATGAATGTTACAGCTGGTCAGACACTGTGGACAGAGAGGGTCTAATCCCTTAGGAAGTGGCGATAGGATCTAGGATACAGATGTGTGCCCTTTCCCTCTTGCGCATGCTTGCAGTTTCAGTTGTCTAGAGCTGAGGTCTAGAGAATGTTTGCAGTGGGCATTATGGATAAAAGAGGGGTATCCACTGTCTTGGTTAAGAAGAGCATGGTCTTTAAAGACATGTGTACCCTTGATGTGACATCTGAGAAGAGTCCTTCCCCTTCGGTCTTGGCTCTCGTCCCTGATGTCCTCTGGCTGTTGGGCCGTCCATCTCTCTGCTATCTAGTCAAGATTTCCTGTTCATCACATCTCTCAAAAACAGACTCAAGCCTTCCCTACTTTAGAAATATCTTGCCACCACCCACATTTCCTGCAGTTAGTGCTCTCTCCTCCGCCCCCTCCTCCTCCTCCTCAGACCCAGACTTCCCAGACAATTATCCATCCTGCATTCTCCATATGTTCCCGCCCACACACCCCTCAGTTCATACCATGTTGTCTTCAAGCCCATCCATGGTTTAGAAGAAGACACAGTGATCTCTAGGGGCCTCTGATACATTTTCAACCCTACCTTATGGGAATCTTAATACAGGTGAAGATCATTGTCTTCCTCTGAGGTCCATCTTGGGCCCCCCAAATCCAGTCGTCTGCCTGAGATGCTGTGAGTTTCCCTTCTAGACTCCTCCTCCCACCCATCACATCACAATCCTGACACCTTCTAGAGGTCATCTTTGATGTGAGGAACTACTGCTCCCACTACCTTACCAAGCAAATATCAACACATCTTCTGGGCCTCTCTCTTTCTCTCCAAGAAAGTAAGACATTAATAATGTGTCATTCGTCACAGTTTGAAGGACATATCAAACATGAGAGGTTCCTCTCAGGAATTTTTTTTTCCATTGGCAGGATTGCAGAAACAGGAAAAAGATCCCATGAGTGACCTCAGAAACCCCTGAGGACACAGTCTCCAGAATTTTTAAAACAATGAGCTTCTAACTCTTCCCATCTCGTCTGCGTATCAGAGGGAGCTGGTGACTACTGAGAATGGAGGGAGACAGAGAAGGGAACATCAAAGACTTCACTTCAAGGGTCAGCAAGATTGAAAACAGCAGACAAGACAGACATGCTCCCTAGAATCATCAATCCACAAGGACTGCCACATGGAAGGCAGAGCCTGCTCTAGGAGGAGAAGGGAGCCTGAAGAGAAGTTATTGATAGATGCTTGTCAGCCCAATAAGAAAATAAAAGCGCTGGTGGAACTGTCCAGGGTGCTAGAAGCAGGACCGGGCCAGGGGAGATATTTGCATGTTATCTGCCTATCACTTTGCTAGGGGTGTTGTCAGAGAGCGAGAAGTGAGATCTGGTTTTTCACACCACACTTCATGGCTGAGACAGTACTCTGGCTTGGCCTTCTCAATAGCTCACTGAGATATCCGTAGACACACTTATTCTCTGCTGATAGAGGTGAGAGAAGTCAAGCTCACAGAGTTACAGAAAAGACTCTGTTCCAAGAAAAGACTTCATCAAATACCCAACACCATTTGATGGGTCCTAATTGTGTTGCGTGTACTGAGATAGGAAAGATAGATAGAGATTGAAAAGGTAGCTCCAGGTCACTGAGCAGACGATGAATGTAGAGGAAAGACTTGTACCATCCCTCCGCATACTAGGAGATGAGATGCTGATAAGTTTGGGAGGCTAACTGAACATAATAACTTAATGAAAAGTCTATAAAGACTCAAAGAGTAGATGCCAAAAGTGACATCTTGAAAACACGGTGTATATGTCAACAAGGTAAAGTATTCGAGTGGCCGGAATGCTGTTGGTGGTCGATGCAAGTCTCTTTCCCTGGGGTTCATGTTCATCATCCATTTCCATGGGTATCAATTCCCATGACATATGCTTTCCTCTCCTCAGAACAATTGTTCCCAGCTGACAAGAAGAGATGCTTCAGCTAGAATAGAAGGACACGTCCATCATTTACAGAAGCTTCTGGTCCCATATGGGTGGTAGAGGGAGGAGTTTTGGGTCCCCCTGCCTCAGAGTGAGGTATCTCTCTGCATGACTGTAGACTCCAGAGCTCCCTAAATGATTCACTGTAGACACATTCTCCATGGATCATGCCTCTTGGCTATCCGACTCTTCCCTCAGCTTCTCCTGACTCATCAGAGGGGTCTCTTTCCTCATCTATGCTTCTAAGAATCTCACCTACGCAAAGGAGGAAGGGCATTCTGGGCTGGGACAGGTGTATGGCCAAAGCACAAATGTGACAGTTAAGAGGGTGACATAGGGGGGCTGGGGATTTAGCTCAGTGGTAGAGCGCTTGCCTAGGAAGCGCAAGGCCCTGGGTTCAGTCCCCAGCTCCAAAAAAAAGAACCAAAAAAAAAAAAAAGAGGGTGACATAGGGACAGCTGGGGGCTTAGAAGAGACAGATAGTGGCACCATGAAGAACATGTGACAGTGTATAGAGGACCCATCCTGTCCCAGCCATCTGGCTCAGTGACGGCCATCACTCCACACTACCTCTGATATTCTACGTGGCTACTTTACATACGTTCTAGAGCCTCTCCAGGTCATGACATGGTTTCACAGAGGCAGGAGTTACAAAGTACTTGGTCTCTTCAGCAGTACTTCTACAATGTAAGAGGAGAAAAAAAAGGGAAAAGACAGGCTCCTGGAATTTGCTAATTTTCAGACCACAGCTAGCTACAAACACCATCTCAGGAAGAGCAGATTATCTCCGTGTACTTTGTTCATTGTCCCCGCTTTCTTCACCCCCCCCCCCACCCTTTTCTTTGGCTCTGTTTCCTTCTGCCCTCCTTCCTGGCCTCTGGTCATAAGGTCTTGCCCCTGGGTCTCTCTTCGCACTCGGTTTTAATTCTTTCCAAAGCCACTGAAGCTCCTTAGTCATGAAGTCTGGCTGCCAAGGGAAGAATCCTAATTGGAAACTTTGCTTTCTCCAGGTCCTGGGGAGTTTGGAGCAAAGTATTTTTCTTTTGTCTAGTGTGTCGTTAGCATAGCCGAGACTCAGAGGGGGCAAAACACAAAATGGCCCTAGATATGAGAAATGAATCCAAGAAATGCCAGCTCCTATGCCAAGAAGAAACTTCTGAGCTACTAGTAATAGAGAGAATGACCCAACTGGAAGCCATGGAATTTGGTCCTATTTTCTTAGAGAAGACAAGGCTGTGGGAAGGAACACAGAAAGAAGAAGATTCCAGGTACCCAGATAAGCTTCAGCATTAGGCCGGGCGCCCAAGTCAGGCCAGACCAGAATGACCACTTGGGTTCAATGTTTGATTTTAACCTTCCATGGTTGTATGTGTATTTTTTAAGTAAAACTTAAGATTTATGTTTTTTTTAAAGTACAAGTTAGAATTGTATAAGAAGAGAGAGCCTCAATTGAAAGATTGCTTAGACAAGGTTTCTTGTTGGTATGTCTGAAGTCAGGCTGGGGATTGGTTGTTAGTTAATGTAGGAAGACCCAGTCCTTTGTGGATAACATCATTCTCTAGACAGAGGGTCCTGAATTATATAAGACAGAAAAAAAGGCTAAATACCTCAGAGGCAGGCTGCTGCATGGGTGGATTTGTTTGTCTCTGGTCTTCACTATGCATAAGGTATGTGTGACTAGCTGCTTGACTTCCCCTCAAGAATGGACTGTAACCTGAAATTATAAGGCAAGGAAACCACCTTTTTCCCATTTGCAGTTGTTTGCTCAGGGTATTTTTATCACAGCAACAGAAATGAAACTAGGTTGCTTGTTGTATATGTGCCAGGTCCCTTAGTAGTCCCAAAGCAAACCAATACAAGGCTTTACAGACAGCTGCACAGAGTTACTAGCGACGGAGGGAAGGGCAGCCCCTTGGGAAAGAAGAGGGTTCTCTTCCTTTTCATGACTGTATAGTAAAGCTGTGATTCCTTAACACACACACACACACACACACACACACACACACACACGCACGCACCAGCTGCTGAAGACCAGAGCACCCACACCTTTCCAGATTTCACAGCCTTCCTGTTTTGTTGGGTATTGTTAACAGAAAAACACTCTTGGCCAAGCAAAGATAGCAATTTGCTAGAAAATTCTGCGATTGTTTGCAGCATACATACAGTTAAAGGACTGGGCTTAAACAGAGCTTGGCTCTGAGAAGCCCTGGGGACTGTGATAGCAGGTATTAATGTCATCCTGTCAGAGTGCCACTGAAGGATCAAGAGACTTCCACAGATTGTTTTTTATGTCTGAGGAAAATAGCATCTACCAGATACCCCGGGGGGCATGCGAACAACTGCTGTGCCCTTTTCTACTTCACAGGAGAGGAGACTGATCCTGGGGGATCCTTCTTAAGTGGGATGTTCCTCCTAACACAAAGGGAGCCCGTACCCTTGAGATCTTATGTGCAGCCCACAGTCTACAGGAACCTGCCCAAGACCTCTGGCCAAGAAAAGCTTTGTTGGTTTGCACAGACAATTATGGATCTATTGAACCTCAGGATTTTTTAGTCCAAAGGTAGAAGTTTATCCTTTGCTAGATACAGTGACTCCGAGGGTCTAGGAGGCAGCCCAGGAATCAATATCTCAGTAAGCAGCCAGGTGGCTCTGCTAACAGTTCAGGGAAGCTGGGCGCTCTCCTGATGAGATCTGTCCTTACCCTGCATGGCAGCCATTGTCCTATGGAGGCCATGCTTTTTTTTTTTTTTTTTTTTTTTTTTTTTTTTTTTGATGGCTTATACTTAAATCCACCATTACCGAGACTTGAAGTAAACAAAGAACAGGGTCCTTCCCTGTAACCACTTAGACCTGAATGTCATCTAATTTTTTTTTAAATGACATGATGAGACTCTGAATATCCTCCATTGTCTTAGAAGATTTCTATCCACAGCTCTTGTAGTCCCTAATTTCTGGAAAGACATAGTTGGTGTTGCCCCTATACCTAGTGAACTCCATCACGCACCTTAAACAGCCCCTGAGCAACCCTAGGTTCCCTGTGAGGAAGATGAAGGGGGGGTTGGGAGTTGAGGGGTAGAGAAAGGAAGAAGAAGGACGAAAAGTCAACTATAGAATGAACATTTTGCCAGGACCAGGGAATTTCAGAACAAAAAGACCATTTGGCCATCGCAGCCCCTGACTTTCAAAAGAGCCTGTGTCTGAGAAGCCCGGTGCTAAGGCAATCACCACGGCACTCACCCTGCGAGCAGACTTGAGCCCCCTCCCCCAGAACACACGGTGCTTTTCTGTTTTTAAGGTAGGGCACAGTGGTGCGAACTTGTAATTCCAGCCCTGAGGAGGTAGAAAAGGATCGAGGAGACAGTTGGATCCTGGGACTCATGGACCAACCAACACTAGCCTACTTGGTGAGTCCCAAGCCAATGAGAGACCTTGTCTCAAAAAACGAGGTGGAGAGCCACTGATGAACACCGCCCAAGGGAAACCCTTATGCTTGACATTTTTGAAAAGAACAAATCTCTGAGTTTGAGGCCAGCCTGGTCTACAGAGTGAGTTGTAAGACAGCCAGGGCTACACAGAGAACCCCTGTCCCGAAAAACCTTTTTTTAAAAAAAGTACATGCTTTAAAAAAAGTACAAACATGCTTGAGGATTTCTTGTTCATTACTTCATCCACGGGGAGCTATTCTTCTCTTTGGTCCTCTTCTGACTTAAACCACCATGTCTTGAAGTCTAGCCATACATCCAATTGATCTTTGTAAGGCTGCAAATAAAGGAAGGCTACATCCTCAGGAGTACTGTTGGAGTTAAGGTCTCTCGGCTCCGATTGTTAAAGAACATTCATTACCAGGCCCTCATATAAAACCCAGAGAGGAGAACAGATAGAAGTCGGCAATGTTCTCAGTAGTTCTTATGTAATTGCCTCTTGGGGCTAATTATGGCTGCTTTTGTAATTTGCCAGCTATAAATTTCTTCCGATTCTCTCCCAGCCCTGGAAGATTGGCCACTTGGAGTTGGGGTTCTATGCTGATACTGCAAATCTACCCAGTGACCCAGAGCCGGTGGCAGTCTCTCAGATGGCCATCTTGGAGCTGGTAGCATCCAGACATCTGGGATAACTTTTCTAATTTGCTAATTATTTTCCTGCTTTCTGAAGATTGGGTTAAAAGACAGCTTCCCATACTGTGTCAGGCAGTACCTGACTTAATCTCGGCTAACTTATTTTAAATTGGTTTAGTACAGACTTTTTGCCCCATGAAGGCTACAGAGTTATGAATTCATTCCCTCATCTCCCCTTCAGAATTTGATCAAGGAATGAAAATTGCTCTGAAGCTTTACAACCAGTCTTTGAAAGCACAGTCAGAGAGAACCAAGCCAAGCTAGTTCCAAAACTGGAAAACAAATATTTCAAAGGGTTTTGTGTCTGGGAGGAAATGGCAGGGCATGTAGTTCGACAAAATGTGACATCTGATTGTGTGGAAGGATTAGTTGTCCCTAGTCACTGAGTTCATGCGGGACACCTGGCCATCTCTAGACACTTCCCTTTTTCATGTAACCATACCTACAACCCAGTGGTGATAAGGATCTACCAATATGATTTTTAAAATTATATTTTAAGACTTTAAATAAGTTGCCAAGATGACATCACTGGTGGGATTTGAACCCGGGGCAGTGCAAGTTCAAAGTTGCAGAGGCTTTTCTCCTCACTCATATGCTGAAACCTCTCTGCTCCAAGCCACCAAGCAGCTCAACCAGGAGGTGGTTTGGAACATTAAAAAAGGATTCTTTACTCTCCAAAAAGATTCGCAACAGGGATCCTTGGAATAGCCAGCTCCCCTATTGTGCTGGAAAAATTCAAGCCACAGAAGTCTCTGTATATGAGGAACGTTCCTTTACCACATCTGCTGTCTACAGCAGAGCTGGCTTCCAGTACTGCTGCCTCCTCAGCTATACTGATGAAGGGACTATGAGGCCAAGAGGAGACTGAGAGGACAGACATTTTGTGATTAGCACAATGTGTGGGACACAATGAACACTCAGAAACAATCCAGCACCATCTCACAAGCCAGTCTAAGAGAGATTGCAAAGATGGCCATAACTTCTGCTAATCAAGACATAGGAAAGGTTGGGTAGTAGCCAAATGAACAAAGTACTTGCTTTGCACGTGTGAGAACCTGAGTTCTATTCCCAGAACCCATGGGAAGGAAAGAGAGGAAGACAGACAGGCAGGCAGGCAGGCAGGCAGACAGACAGACTGACTGCTCACTGACAGACACAAAGAAACAAAGCTAGATATAGTCCCAGTATTGAGGAGACCGGAGGATCCCTGGGGCTCACTGGACAAACCAACCTAGTCTCCAGTGTTAGTTCCATGCCAGTGAAAAACCTCATATTTAAAAACACAAAATCAAATAACAAAGATGGACAGAATCTGAAGAACAGCTCTAGAGATTGTCTCCTGACATCCATAGCACGCATATGGGTGTGTGCGCATGTGTGCACGCACACACACACACAGAGTGAGAAACAAAGAAAGAGAGAGGAAACAGACAGACAAACAGATGGACAGATGGCAGAGATGAAATCTACTTCTTCAGCATTTGACTCCCAACAGGTCGTGTATATCCACTTGGATATTGACAAATTTGATATAACCAGAGGCTTAAAAAGAACCAGGCTTGCCCACCTTCTAAGCCTGGGTCACCAAGTTCACCACGTGCTTTGTTCAGAGCTAGAGGACATATACGTCACCCCAAGCAACAAGCATCTAGATACTGGCTGCTGACTGACAGCCTCTGGACCTGCAAGGGAGGTCATTCCAGGTCTTCTGGCTAATGTAGAGTATCAGAGAGCCAGCCATGGCCAGCTGAGCCAGCCCAAGCCAAGGCCAGGCAATACAGAGGACTGCAAACCAAACAAAATGGCTTTTGTTTTAAGCCACAACATTCAAGAACGGTCTTTAGCATAACAAAATCTGACCAACACCGAGTCCTAACGCCTCTACTGTCTATTATAGGCCTTGGCTTTCCAAGCTGATGTGAAAAGCCACAGATTGGCCAGCAGTGAATGCTAGCAAAAAGACAGAGGACAAAAATCCCTGCAAACTTTGGGGACTCGGAGTCGTTAGCATGCAGCTCTTCCTCACCCGGTTCATTGATCTTCCCACTACACCAAACTCTTTCTCTGAAAATTTTAGCCTAACTGGACCAATTCCATGGTCCCATTGCAGCCGCTAGCCCTGAGGGAAACGAGTCAATTGGAGATTTCAGTTAATAATAAATGAAGGATTTTTGCAGTTTGGCCCCTTCATTTCTCCTTCTCTCTCAGATCTCTCCTGCAGGTTACTGGAGTCAGCCAGCAAACTAGGGGGGAACTGGATGAAAGGGCCAGACACAAGGTGCGGTAACGCTGTCTGACTGGAGGGTGCTTTTCACCTTCAAAGTACATTGACCATAAATTACAGACGTACTTCCACAGCTCACACTCCGTGTAATGTCTACCTTTGAGGCCCTTGGCTGAGGAGAATATGTTAGTTTTTTTTGAAAATGTAACTTGAGAATAATGTATTTCCCTCAATGCTGAGAATGGGACACTCAGGGCCGATGGGTTTTATTTTTTCCTTTTCCTTTTCTTTTATTTTGTCTTTTGGTCACCATTCAAGACCTGTGTTCCTCCTTCTCCGCTAGAGAGAACTGAATGTCTCCTCAGACAAAGGCTGGAAAATGGCTGCAGTGGCCACTCCTGCATTGTGTAACACAGAGGTTCTTAGTGGGTTGGGACCTGTTGGAGGTCGAAGGATTCTTTCACAGTGGTCGTGTGTCAGATATCCTGTATATCAGATGTCTATATTGCAATTCATAACAGCAGCTAAACGACAGTTGTGAAGTAGCAATGAAAATAATTTTCTGGTTGGGAATCAGGACAACATGAGGAACTGCTGGGAGAGCCGTATTCCTGACATAAACACTTCAAAAGAGGAATAATTTATTTTAGAGCTCATGATTAGAAATTTCACTCCGCCATGGCAGAGAGAGCATGGTGAAGCAGGGTGGGCCAAAAGACAAAGAAGGGAATGGGGCTGATGGGTTGGCACTCTCCTTTTTTCCCTTTAGTACAGCCAAGCCCTCATCCCACAGACTGATGTTGCCCCCATCTCTGGAAGATCTCCACTGTGTCCCTACTACCACCCTCGCCTTGGCTAATTCTCTAGAAATATATTGTCCCAGGGGTGAGCCTCGATCTCCTGGAGGATTCCAAGTCTAGCCAAGTTGACACTGAGGGCAAACAATCACAGTGGCACTGCCTCCCACCAAACACACAACAGCGACCCCATCCCTGTGTCCCTGTCATCTCATCCCTGTGCTGTTAGGTATTCAGAACTTCAGGCGACATAATTCAACCTCCCATCTAGAGTCTCCTGTGTAGGCATAGGGGGGCACAGGATACCGTCACTGACACTCTCTCTGCAGGTACTCGGCATTGTAAACTATTCAAATGCTTAGACACCGTGACCGCCATATTAGCAGGTCAACACAGTGGTCATAGATGGTAATGTGACAGGAGAGTGATATGAAGAATGGGGTCAAACTTCCATATGAGAGAAAGAAAGAAAGAGGAGGGAGGGAGGAGAGAGAGAGAAATAGAGAGACAGAGACAGAGACAGAGACAGAGACAGAGACAGAGACAGGCAAAAAGGCAAATTATTCAAGTGGCCTGTGAGGGTCCCAATCTGCTAGCAACAGGGACCATTGAGCCTTTGACCTATCTCTGTTCCTGGCCACTCCTACTGTTGGAAACTCTTTTCTCCCCCCAGTCTCTTCTGTTACTCTCTAGACTCCATCCAATTCCTTGTTCTTGGGGGGAGGGAACAATTCTGGAATTCTTATCTGATAACCACCTATAATATCTACCTATCACTGTAAGTAACGCGACACAATTCTAGGTTGCAATGTAAATCCTGGTGTGTGGCTTGTTGTTGAAGCCACGTATCCCCATGTCAGGACACTCTCCTGTTGAGACACAGGACCTGCTGGAGCACATTGTTCTGGTTTCCACTTCAGTTTTCTTACTTCACTTTTATTTCCCTTTGACGTAGCTGTAGCACAGGTTTACGGCGCATCACACAACATGTCAACATGTGGGTTCGCTACTCAGGATCAAGTCGCAGTGATTAGTATATCCGTTAGCTAAATGCACATGTCGTTGTAGTAAGGATATCCAAATCCTCTCTTCTAGATAGTTTGGAAAATTATTATTCCATATACATTGACCTTGGTTCACCCTACTACACACAACAGAATGTATCCCCTTCAACAAGGATACATTGTATTTATTGACTAATTTCTCCCCAGCTTCTCTATTACCTACTCGCCTCTGGGAAATACTATTCTACTCTCAACTTTCCTGAAATCAACTTTATAAACATTTTTTTCTCCTTCCATACACTCTTTGAGAATTTCATAAGTCCATGCAATATACTTTGATCATATCAACCCCCATTCCCTCTTCAACACCTCACCCCCTCCTCCCAACTTCACTCAGCTTTATGCCCCCTTTCTACCACCCCCTGTTTTAACCAGCACTGTCTCTATGTGCTTGGGTCTAGGGATGTCACCTGGAGCGTGGACATCCAACCAGGAGACATCTCCCTAAAGAAAACTAATTCCGTCCCCAGCAGTTTTCAATGGCTGACACTCTCCCACTGAGTAACTTTTTAAAAATTCTTCATGGGTGACATCATGTTTGATATGTCTACTATATTTCTGCATACAGTTTCACTTCTCTTAGTGTAATATCCCCTGGGCTCATGTATGCTGTCATGGGCAAGATTTCATCCTTTCATATGTGTGTGTGTGTGTGTGTGTGTGTGTGTGTGTGGTATGAGTGTGTGTA
This sequence comes from Rattus norvegicus, assembly GCF_021556685.1. Taxonomy (NCBI): domain Eukaryota; kingdom Metazoa; phylum Chordata; class Mammalia; order Rodentia; family Muridae; genus Rattus; species Rattus norvegicus. The sequence continues at coordinate 120,973,284 of NC_141541.1, forward strand.
GGTGCAGGTGCCACAGCGCAGGTGTGGAAACTAGAAGACAACCTGGGGTATAAGCCTTTGCCGTCAGTCTTGCTTGAGGCATGGTCTCCTGTTGTTCACAGCTGCATACCCCAGGCTATATGGGCTGGAACTTCTGGGGACTGTCCTGTCTCTGCCTCCCACCCGGCCATAGGAACACTAGGAATACAGACACATGTGACTATACCCATGTTTACATGAGTTCTAGGGATCCAAACTTAAGCCCAGATGCTTGGGTGACAGGTGCTTTACCCACTGAGCCATCTTCCCACCCCCAAGACTTCATCCTTTTGTTAGCTGTACGGTGCCCTGTTGGGAGTATATAACACATGCCCCTTGCCTATCCACAAACTCACTCCATTCCTTGAACAACACTGCCATGAACTGAGTCACCTCTTTTAGGTACAGACCCAACAACGCTAGACAGTATGGTTGTATTTTATGTAGAACCCCATAATGACTATATTAATTTACATTCCCACTCATACTTTGCGTGTTCCTATCTCCATGTCCTTGCCCGTTTTTAATGTTTTGTCCTTGTGATAGAAGCCATTCTAACTGGGATAAGGGATTATGCTCTGTGGGTTTGATTTGCATTTCGCTAGTGGTTAATGTGTTGAGCACCGTTTTCCACACCTGATATCCATTTGCAGGCCTTCCTTTGAGAAATGTCTACTCAGACCCTTAGACAATTTTAATCATTAGTTTGCTTGCTTTGATTCAATTTGACTTGATAATTAAATTGTTACAATTTTTGTGTCGCTTTGTTTAGTGAATTAATAGTTTGACAGGAGGCAGAGGCCACACAGCAAGCTGAGAAGGATCTGTTTGTACTCGCCCAGCAGAAACACATAAGCAGCTTAGCTAAGTCGTATTGACAACGGCTGGGGTCCAGAGTCTACACAGAGCCCAACGTGAGTGTGACACACCCATCTTTCTTTGGCCATCCATGCCCCGATGGGAACAGCCATTCCCGACATCACAGATAGCATCATTGATACTTTTCATGGTCGACTTAGTAGTATTTAGAATTGCTATAAAAACAAACATTCTGATCAATCTGGGGAAGTTTCTGGACTGGGTAATTGAGGTGGAAAGGGCCACCCTGAATGTAGGCAGCATCATTCTGTCAGCTGAGGCCAGGAATGAACACAACGAACAAAGCTACTCCCCTCTCTCTGCTTTTGACAGCAGATACAATGTGACCAACTGTCTCCTCCTCCTGGGGCCCTGCCTTTCTTTCCATGACAGACTGTACCTTCAAACTTTGAGCCAAAATCAACACCTCCTTCCTAAGCTGCTTGGACCACAGTGCCTTGTCATGACAATGAGCAACTATTCGAAGAGTCTAGGAGGGAACGCTGCCAAGGACATGACATCGAGGGGTCGCACCAGCCTCTCTGCTTACCTAGGTATCCTCTTGGCAGAGAAGTCTTACACCACCAGCCTACAGCCTAGCACAGACCAAACTCTCACAAACAGCCAAGTGGCAATCAAGGTTGTCTTTATCTGTCTGGGTTCCCGGTCACTCCCTCTCAGCCTTTGTCCTGTATCACGGAAGACACACTAATAAAATTACCTGGCTGGTAATGGTGCCTTCTCTCATGATATTGGCCAGAGCAGGGTACACAATCATCTGGAATTCTCTCCCGAGAAAGGGCAAACCAAAGCACCAGGTCTTGGCTCCAGCAGCTATGAAAGAGTAACTTGCCCTTCCTTACTACCCCTACTCTCGTGCTCTCCTCTTTCTGTTTGTTCCCTTGGATCTGGTCTCCCAAAGAAGCAGTTGGCATGGTGCAAAACCCAGATGGCACTGTGTCTTAGTTAGGGTTTCCATTGCTGTAAAGAGACACCATGACCAAGACAACTCTTATACAGGCAAGCATTTAGTTGGGGCTGCCTTCCAGTTTCAGAGGTTCAGTCCATTATCATCATGGCAGAAAGGATGGCAGCATGCAAGCAGACCTGGTTGGGGAGAAGAAGATGAGAGTTCTACATCTTGATCTGAGGGCTACCAAAAGGAGACTGTCTTGTCAAAGGCAGAAAGGAGCATTGAGCACCTTGAGCCTAGGAGCCCTCAAAGCTCACCTCCACAGTGACACACTTCCCCAACAAGGCCACACCTCCTAATAGTGCCACTTCTTGTGGGCCAAACATTCAAACCAACACAGGGACCTCATCCAACAGACTGAGAGAGAAAGAAGAATGTACAGCTGTAGGAAATAAGGTTTCTCCTTTCCTCTGTTCCTCCACTGGATCGGGGTTGTACATTCTTGGTGACAGAGTATCTAATCTGATATGAGGTCTTATTCCTGCTCTGTAGACAGTCTGGTGTGGCTTCCTCCCCTTGAGGCAGAACCTCCTGAGCCCTACCTTCATGGTTCCCTCTTCTCTGCATTGTCAGAACTAAAAGCACTGATTGATTTTTTTTTAATCAGCTTTGGAAAATTGTTGGTACTAATATCACTGTGAAGTCTTTTCTGGAGTTGAAAAACTTCAGGGAGATTTACATAAAAGAGGGGGCAACCAATGATCTAGTCACTATTTCCCCTGGAGAATTTGTGAATGGGGATAATAAATTTGAGAAGTTCATTGTGGGGTTAGAAACTCAGAATTATTTATGCACAGTATTTTTAAAGACCGTAGCCGTGGGGGCTGAAGAGATGGTTCAGCAGTTAACAGCACTGGCTGCTCCTGATTCCCATCTACTACATGGAGGCTCAGCTGTCACCAGTTCCAGGGGATCCAATGCCCTTTTATGGTCACCACAAGCACCAGGCATGCACAAACATGATAGACGTATATGCATGCAATATACCCACACACATAAAACAAAATAAAAATTAAAACTTTAATAATAATAGTAATAAGGTAACCATATGCCATCTCTTCCCCAGCCTCTAAGATATGTCAGGGAACAGTATGACTAAAAGGAGACAAGAATCTCAGACAGCTTCCTAAAAATGAGAAAAAAATGTTAGCTGGGCCTGGTGGTTGCAGGCCTGTAATTCTAGCTGCTTGGACAGCTAAGGCAGAAGGGCCGAAATTCAAAGCTAGCCTGGGCTACCAAGTGAATTCAAAGCCAGCCTGGGCAACTTATTGTGACCCAATCTCAAAATAAAAAAGGAAAAGTGGATTGAGTGACTCAATATCAGAGCGTTTATATGGTGTGTGTGAGGCCTTAGATTCAATCCCCAGTCATTCAGGAAGGCAGAAAGGGAGGCGGAGGTAAAGGGAGAGAGAGAAAGAAGGAAAGGGAGAAGGAGGGAGAGGGGTAAGACAGATTGATTTGGAGAGTCATTGGGTGTGATATTGTAAAGATTGAAATGAAACTGAAGGGCCGCCTAGAAGACAAACATCTAACCCAGTCCTCATGTCTGCAACAACTGGGCCGTTGACCAGTCTACGCACTCCTCCCACCACCCAACCACCACCGCCAATGTCAGGGATATCTTAATGAAGTAAGAATTGGCTTCACCCAGCAACAGCAGCAGCGTCCTGGCTTGCCTGCATGTGGAGTGGATGCTGTCTCAGCAGCAGAAGGAAACTCACTCCCCAAACTTTCCAAAATAGCTTCCCCGATGCTCAGATTTGGGATGCTTTCTAAATATACCAGGAGGGTGTGTGACCTTTCCCTCAACACTATCATGGTACTAGAAAACATTTTGCTGGTCTAGACCTTCAGCAATGAGTGTAAGGAGCACATATGCTCTCTCTGCCCGCCCCCCTTTCCCCAGGTAACCTTTACTCAAAGGCTCTGTCCTCTCACAACTGGGAGTTCCTCACATCACACACAGGAATAGGCTATGGAAGCCATTACATAGAACAAAACTACTATGGCAGAGAGCGGACCAGTGGTGCTGGACAGAGAGCTCTTCAGAAACATAGCAACAAAAACAATCTAGGCAAATGAGTCCATCCAAGCAAAGCACACCACTAGGCCACACAGTCAGTGTCTCTCCTCTGTATCCAGGCCCAAATGAGAAGGAGACAGCAACTGAGGACCAGCACTCAGCTCTCTCTGCTTCCTGACTTGGAGGGATTGTGGCCACCTATTTCAAGTTCTTGCCACATGGTGCTCTCTCTCTCTCTCTCTCTCTCTCTCTCTCTCTCTCTCTCTCTCTCTCTCTCTCTTTCTCCACAGTTGACAAGACCCTCAAACTATGAGCCGAGATAGACCTCCCTCCCTTAAGTTGTGTTGGTCAGGCACTGTGTCAAGGCAAGGAGAAAAGTCACCCTCGTGCCAGCAATAGCCCCTTAGAAAGTTGTCAAATGCTAGAGCTTGTGGTGATCCTGGGTGCGAGACAGCGGCCAAGAAAAGGGCCCTTCTTTGGGAGTTGATAAGATATGGTAACAACTGCAAACTTCAGGAGTAGGGGGAGAAGCAGAAAGTGTAAGAGCAGAAAGCTTTCAGGCCCCTCCCCAAACTGATAAATTCCCAACTGCTTTTGAAAGGAAATCTCCCTGACTGTGTCTGTGACTGCCCTAACCTGGGTCATCTGGTGCTAAGCCTGCTTCACAGCCCACCCTTAGCCCATGTCTGTCATATTTATCCTGGGGAGAGGGGGAAGACTCACTATTGCTTCCTAATGTCTGCAAAGAGGACGCTTCAGGGCAGTCTTGTGTATTATTGATTCCTTTGTCATCTTGCCCAATATCTGGCACATAGTAAACCTAGGGAATGAATGAGTGAGTTAGTGAATGGAGGAATGAATATATGAATGAATGGATGAGTGAACACATGAATCAATCAATCAATCAATCAATCAATTTTAATGCTGTCCCAACAATACTCACTCAGTTGTCATGAAAATGTGTGTGTTCTGTGCAGCCCTAGAGGATTTTGGAATGGGGAGGGGGTGAAAACAAGGTCTAAGCCAACCTACCTTGCCAATTCCACGTCAATCTTTGAAGTCTGTCTTAGGAAGCTTCTAGCCAAGGCTTCTGACCACCTCCTCCAGGACACAGAGTGAGAACGGTGGCTGGTCTAAGGAAAGCAGGAAGGACAAGAGGCCACTGTTGCATCTTCATTGTCCCCACTGAGAAGGTAAACTGTCTCAATGAAAATACATACATTCATATATACATACATACATACATACATACATACATACCATACACACATACACACCTAATACACACACATTTTACATACTCACATCATACAAACACATCACACACACACACTAAGCACACATATACCACACATACAAACATTCACACACACACACTAAGCACACACATACCACACATACAAATGTACACACATACTACACAAATGCACACACTCACACACTCACACACACACATACACACACACCATGCACACACATTCTAAACATTCAAGCATACACATACTAAACATACATGCACACACACACCATGCACACATATACACACACACATACCACACACACACATACATACACACACACATCATGAGGGGCAGTTAATATCTTCCTTTTTCGCACCATACCAGAACCTCCTGTCTCCTTGCTAGCTCGTGGCTGTTTGTTTCCTGTAGCAGCTCTTTGCACTGAGCCTGTGCTGAAGGAACTTCCCTCAGAGCCCCTGTAGCCATGTGGGAATACACTTGTGAGGAAGAAGAGGAGCAGAGGGCTAGGCAGATATTTCTAACCCTCTACTTGAGTTTATATTTCACTAATACGATGCCTTTTTCCCAGACCTGGAAGACTCCAAGGGAGGCTAACAAATCACACCACCGAGCAGCCGTAAGCTGAGAGATCACTTGCAGGTAGAGGATGGATTTCACAGGAGCGATGTGATCTGAATAGCCGAGGGCTTTCTAAATTCACCTCAGGCTGCTCCTGGGCTGGCTGCTGCGAACAGAAAGTCCCCGCACGCCCTTCCAAGTGAGCTGGACAACGCTGTTGAGCAATCGCTGCCGTGACTTTGCATGCGATGGGCATTCGCGTGGGTGAGATGCTGTTCGGGCATTAAGGTCACTCCTGCCTCCGGTCTGTTTGCCCTCCGCAATGATGGGAGGAAGGAGCATGAGGACTGAGGGATCTTACAGTCACTTCTTGGTTTGCATGCATAGGTGGGCCTAGAAATTTCCATGTGGCAAAGGAAACTTCCATCCCAAGGACAAGTAACTGTTCTCACCGTGTGTCACAGAACCTGTGGTTGCTCCAAGCATCCCGCACCTACATAGGATAGGAGCTTTCGTCTTCAATCCCACTGTGCGCTTATTCAAAGGCCTTTTGTCCTACCAAACTCTGTTCACCGCTATCCGTTTACAGGGCTACTTCTGCCACCCAAGCATCCTGCAACTTAGCTTTAAGGAGGTGTAATTTATACACAAACATATAGATGTTTAATGTGTGCACATTGGTCATTTTGGATATATAAACACACCCGCAATACTATAATTGTATCGAAGTGCGTTAGTCACTCTACTGCTGTTGTGCCTAAAAGCCATGGCCAAGACACCTTCTAGAAGAGTTTCTTTGAGTTTTCAGTTGCAGAGGGAGCATGACAGCAGGGAGCCAGAGCAGGAAAATGAGAGATCTCATCTTTTTTTTCAATGCAAAGCAGCACACTAGTGAACTGGGAGTGGCTCAAGGCTATGAACGCCCAAAGCCCATTCTAAGTGATGTATTTCCCCCAGCAAGACCACACTATGGTCCCAAACAACCTCACCAACTGGGGACCTACTATTCAAATTATCTGAGTCTGTAAGGGGCATTCTCATTCAAGCCACCCCACCAAGTAATAAGGATAGCTAGCCCCTCGGAAAGGTATGCTGTTTCATGTATCAAAAACCCATGAAGCTGTTCTGTTGCCTATGGACACTATGATGCGTGCACAGCAGCCCTCTAGACCCATTCATCATTCACAACTGAGGTTTGTATTATAGTCTTCTTCGTATGTAGCACAGGGAAGTTAGGGCCCTCAAAGCTGTGCCCTAGCACACCAGGGGCTCTATTCCAATACCACCTTCAAAAGTTCCTCAAGCAATTTTTGTTCTAAAATGAATTTTCCCTAATTCCCAACAACTAACTTCCTTTGCTAAAATGCCTCTCACCCCACACTGTAGTGGGCTGCTCTCCTTCCAGTCACTTTCCCTGTAATCTATATGACACTAGCAGATACAGCTTCTGGATGTCTGTCTTCATGCAGACCCACACTGTCCTCCTCCCAGACAGCTCCAGAAGCTTCTCAGTGCCACTCACACTTGCAAACGCAAGGCTAAAACTTGGTTTTCTCAAGCAAAGTCTTAAAAGGCACAAAAAAGTGTCTAGAGGTATTTCTAAAAGAGAATCGACGCTGATCATATCAAATACAGCTATGATGGATGCGTCATTAAACGGGAGCTGTTAAGTGCACGGGGGTCAAGAAATCCAGCTGTATTTCCTGTGTAATAATAATTACCACAAGATATCTGTGGCACTTCTCAGACTCGGAACACTTCATAGACATAGGCTAATTAATTACACACATAAAGATATTACTCGTCTCTCTTTTGATATCCGTGGGTTCATTAACTTCACCATTTGGTTAACAAACTAATTTCCTGAACTTCTGAATTCCTAAGTGTGGTGGGAGGGCAGGAAGGGGAGTTGAATGGCAACTAAGACGTAGTCCTTTCCTTCTTCCTCTCCAAGGCTCTGCAGAAAAACCATCCATGAGTGCCTCGGACTCTCCCTTTTCGTGAGGAAGTGGTTTGGAAAGAGCTGACATGTTTCAAACAGTCTTTGCTTCATACCCTGCCATTGCCACCACCATGACACTGAGACCTTGGATGTGGACACACCTTGTCCTTGCCCAACGCACGATAGCAAGTCTTCCATGGGGTAATGAGTTCAGTCTCCAAGGGACTCACCTACGTGCTCTGATGATTAGGTCACCCCCACGTGCAGAAAATGCTAAGGTCAATGTGACACATCTAGCTTGCATTCCGTCCCTTCACCCCCCTCACACACGTCCCATCTCCATTCAGACCTTCACTAGGCATTGACATTACTCAAACCCAAGCAGGGACCAGGGAGGGGCAGTTGTGGCCATCCAGCCATGCTGTGATCTGTGAAACTGGAAGCTCCAGCCTGCTTAGGAGCTGGGCCAATGGAAGCCCAGTTTAGGTAGCAGGGTAGAGGAGAACAGCACACCTTCCTCATGCAAACTGCTTCAGCTGGGCAGCAGCATGTGACTGAGTTCTCTGCAGGAAACTTTCTCAGACATAATCTAACATAAAACTACATGTAGTCCTCTGTCATCATTCTCCCACCGGGCTCCCTCTCAAAGTCCTCCCTCCAACCCTGTTCCCTCTCAGAGTCCTCCCTCCCACCCTGTTCCCTCTCAGAGTCTTCCCTCCCACCCTGCTCCCTCTCAGAGTCCTCCCTCCCACCCTGTTCCCTCTCAGAGTCCTCCCTCCCACCCTGTTCCCTCTCAGAGTCTTCCCTCCCACCCTGCTCCCTCTCAGAGTCCTCCCTCCAACCCTGTTCCCTCTCAGAGTCCTCCCTCCCACCCTGTTCCCTCTCAGAGTCTTCCCTCCCACCCTGCTCCCTCTCAGAGTCCTCCCTCCCACCCTGCTCCCTCTCAGAGTCCTCCCTACCACCCTGTTCCCTCTCAGAGTCCTCCCTCCAACCCTGTTCCCTCTCAGAGTCCTCCCTCCCACCCTGTTCCCTCTCAGAGTCTTCCCTCCCACCCTGCTCCCTCTCAGAGTCCTCCCTCCCACCCTGCTCCCTCTCAGAGTCCTCCCTACCACCCTGTTCCCTCTCAGAGTCCTCCCTCCCACCCTGTTCCCTCTCAGAGTCCTCCCTCCCACCCTGCTCCCTCTCAGAGTCCTCCCTCCCACCCTGCTCCCTCTCAGAGTCCTCCCTCCCACCCTGTTCCCTCTCAGAGTCCTCCCTCCCACCCTGTTCCCTCTCAGAGTCCTCCCTCCCACCCTGTTCCCTCTCAAAGTCCTCCCTCCCACCCTGTTCCCTCTCAGAGTCCTCCCTCCCACCCTGTTCCCTCTCAGAGTCCTCCCTCCCACCCTGTTCCCTCTCAGAGTCCTCCCTCCCACCCTGTTCCCTCTCAGAGTCCTCCCTCCCACCCTGTTCCCTCTCAGAGTCCTCCCTCCCACCCTGTTCCCTCTCAGAGTCCTCCCTCCCACCCTGTTCCCTCTCAGAGTCCTCCCTCCCACCCTGTTCCCTCTCAGAGTCCTCCCTCCCACCCTGTTCCCTCTCAGAGTCTTCCCTCCCACCCTGCTCCCTCTCAGAGTCCTCCCTCCAACCCTGTTCCCTCTCAGAGTCTTCCCTTCCACCCTGCTCCCTCTCAGAGTCCTCCCTCCCACCCTGCTCCCTCTTAGAGTCCTCCCTCCCACCCTGTTCCCTCTCAGAGTCTTCCCTCCCACCCTGCTCCCTCTCAGAGTCCTCCCTCCAACCCTGTTCCCTCTCAGAGTCTTCCCTCCCACCCTGCTCCCTCTTAGAGTCCTCCCTCCCACCGGGCTCCCTCTCAGAGTCTTCCCTCCCACCCTGCTCCCTCTCAGAGTCCTCCCTCCCACCCACCCCCTCACAGCTTTATCCCCATCAGAATCCTCCCCTGACATTCTCCCCATCATAATCCTTGCCCTCACAGCCTTCCTCCTCACAATGAATGCTCTCTTGATCCTCCCTACCTAGTCCACTTCCCCAAGGTCCTTCCCATGACAATCCTCCTCTCGTGGGGCTCCCTCACCCAGAAATCTCCCCCAACGTGGTCCCAATATCAATCCTTGGCACTCACATCCCTTGTTCTCACACCAACCCATCTTCACAGTCCTCTCACTAACAGTCCCAACCACAGTTCTCCCCCATTGTCCTCCTCCTCACAGTCCTCCTCCTCACAGTCCTCCTCCTTACAGTCCTCCTCCTCACAGTCCTCCTCCTCACAGTCCTCCTCCTTACAGTCCTCCTCCTCACAGTTCTCCCTCACAGTTCTCCCCCATTGTCCTCCTCCTCACAGTCCTCCTCCTCACAGTCCTCCTCCTCACAGTCCTCCTCCTTACAGTCCTCCTCCTCACAGTTCTCCCTCACAGTTCTCCCCCATTGTCCTCCTCCTCACAGTCCTCCTCCTCACAGTCCTCCCCTCACTGTACTCCTCCTTACAGTCCTCCTCCTCACAGTCCTCCTCCTTACAGTCCTCCTCCTCACAGTTCTCCCTCACAGTCCTCCTCCTCACAGTCCTCCTCCTCACAGTCCTCCTCCTTACAGTCCTCCTCCTCACAATTCTCCCCCATTGTCCTCCTCCTCACAGTCCTCCTCCTCACAGTCCTCCTCCTTACAGTCCTCCTCCTCACAGTTCTCCCCCATTGTCCTCCTCCTCACAGTCCTCCTCCTTACAGTCCTCCTCCTCACAGTTCTCCCCCATTGTCCTCCTCCTCACAGTCCTCCTCCTTACAGTCCTCCTCCTCACTGTACTCCTCCTTACAGTCCTCCTCCTCACAGTCCTCCTCCTCACAGTCCTCCTCCTTACAGTCCTCCTCCTCACAGTTCTCCCTCACAGTCCTCCTCCTCAGAGTCCTCCCCTCACTGTACTCCTCCTTACAGTCCTCCTCCTCACAGTCCTCCTCCTCACAGTCCTCCTCCTTACAGTCCTCCTCCTCACAGTCCTCCTCCTCACAGTCCTCCTCCTTACAGTCCTCCTCCTCACAGTTCTCCCTCACAGTCCTCCTCCTCACAGTCCTCCTCCTTACAGTCCTCCTCCTCACAGTTCTCCCTCACAGTCCTCCTCCTCAGAGTCCTCCCCTCACTGTACTCCTCTTCACAGTCCTCCCTCACTGCCGTCTGTCCTCCTTACAGTCCTCCCCCTCCTCCACAGTTCTCCACAGTCATTTTCTTTGTCTGCAAGGCAGGTAGGGGCAGTCCTGGAGGCCTGGGTTGCTCCCTAGAGCCCGGGAATCCTGGGTCCTGATGAAGCACATGGATCCCAGGGTCATCTTCCTCCCTCAGGGCTGTGCCAGGCCAGGCAGATGTGGATGCATGTGTTACAGCATCTCACAAGCTCTTTCTAACCTTCCCACTTAGGCAAGGCCTTGACCGCCAGCCCCTCTTCCCACCTCGCTGTGAACTTTCGTTCTCTTCCCACTGCTCATTAACACGTCTGCATCAGCCTGCAGTGAGAAAATGAAGAAGGTGAAATCTAAGCCAGTCACATTCCTCGTTAGCAGTTCAGGCTTAAGACAACTAAGAAAAAAAATCACAGTTCTGTGGAGTGGGAGTCTGAAATTATTGCTGAAAATGAGATTGGAACCATGTGACTTTCGGTTTTCAATGCTCTTTCTGGAAGAATCCATGGCCAGCCCTGTTGCCAGAGAGTCCGGTGTCTCCCTCCTTCCCACACTGGTATTTGCTCTCCTGGACAATGTAGGTTCTCATCCACCAGCAGGAATGCCGACAGTGGCCCTGATGTCTACACAGCACACAGCACTCCTGCTTCACAGACTGTCATCACACGGGAGCAAATAAATCCGGGGCCCACAGTGGCATGGTAACGTCTATGACCAGAAACTTCGGCTAGCCAGGAAAAAAATGGGGAACGCAGGATTCCAAATAAATACAAGAGAGATAAAGAACATTTAAAGTGTATTAAAGGACAAGAGAAAGTCTGCTAAAATATCTGAGGCCAGTTGAAAACTACTCAGGCTTCCCTCAAAGGGCATTGTTTCTACAGCATTGGGAAGACGGAAGGGGGAGGAAGAGAGGAAGAATGTCTCTACATCTCTCAGAGCCATGCTGTGCAGCCCCAGCCTCCTGATGCATTCATCCACTCACTGTGCAGCTTGAGCAGGTCGTTGTTGCTGTTGTCGCTGCTGCTGCTGCTGTTATTGTTTGGGGGGTGGTTTTATATCCTGACCCAAAAAACTGTATTCCTCTGTGACACAAGCACATGACAGAAGAGTGCACAGCACAGGCTGCTCTGCTCTTAGTGGGACCCAGCAAGGTGGATACGCATCCTTCCGTCCCTCTGTCCTTCTGTCTTTGCTCAAAAACCAGTGCCGGTAGCTGGCTAGAACGCAGAAGACATGGCATGAACTAAAGGTGCTTCCATCAGTAATGAACCTTCAGCACATCCATCCGTGAGCCCTGCTGCCCACAGCCTGACCCTGTTTTTTCAAAGCTCTCCCACTTAGCCTTACAGCTGGAGTGAGGGAGGGATGCTTTAAGATTTCATTTTTATTTTGTTTGTTTATTATTGGTAGGGTGCACATGCAGGCCACAGTGTGAGTCACAGCTCAGGTGTCAAAGGTCAGGGGACATTTCTGCTGGGTCAGCTCTTGTTTTCCACGTTTACTTGAGCTCTGGGGATCAAACCCAGATTGTCACTTGCACCCACTGAGCCATCTTACCAGTCCCTTGGATTTCACCCCCCCCCCCCCCCCGTCCCAAAGAAAATATCATATCCAGTATGAGAAGAGAAGGAAGTGTTGGGTTTGGGGTGGAAGCCAAGAAAACTCACTTCAGAGACAGAAGCTTAAAAATGAAAGCTTTATTTTATGTATGCATGGGGCGGCAGCCAGTTCAAACTCTGAGCCATGTCCCCCAAGACAGATTATGCAACATTTTTATAGGGGAACACAAAGCGAGGGGGAAGCCAGGTGGGCTGTTGCATTGACCGATCACATTCTGTCATAAGGGGTTAAGCAAGGAGGTTAGTGTTGGTGACTGGGCCTTATCTGGGTCACCTGGTTTCAGGGTCCTTCGGTCAGCTTTTGTAGCTCCATCCACTCCTGAACTCTGGTCCTGAATTTAGAATGGTGAGGGAACGGAGGTATGGGCGAGCTGCGCACAGTCATTGTAAGTTAATGATGGACGACGCACTCACAACTGTGTGCCTTGGATGGAGAGATAATCAGCAGCTCCATCCTTTACCTGGTGACAAACAGGAAAACACCTGAGGAAGCAGGATAGGAGTTGCTTCTGGGGCCTGGGAGCATGAACTCAGTTTCATCCCTACAGCAAGATGTGACTTGTTCCTGAGATGGCTGGACTCAGGAACTGCCCCTTAACGGGAGGGCTGTTCTTAGTGAAGGACTAGCCTACATGAGACAATATGACCCAGGGTCCCTCTAGGGCAGTGGTTCTCAACCTGCCCAATGCTTCCTCATGTTGTGGTGACCCCCAGTCATAAAATTATTTCACTGATACTTCATAACTATAATTTTGCTTGTTATGAATCATAATGTAACTCTCTGATATGCAGAATACCTGACCCACAACCCCCAAAGGGGTCACAACCCACAGGTTGAGAACCGCACTGCTCTAGACTCCCTGCCACAGTGTGCCTACCTCTCCAGCATCTGGGTTCCCAAGAGCCCTGCATCCACCAGGGTCCCATCCAGGCTCAGAGGAGGTGGATGGTCCTGAGGAAGAGGCTTTGTGAAGAGACGGATTGCAGAGACATGGAAAAGGGTTAAGGGAAGAAGCAAGAATTGTCCCAACACTAGGAGAGACACACAAAAAAGCCAAGAAGATGGGTTTCTTGGGGTTTAACAAGGGCAGGAATGTAGAAACTGTACGGGGGAGCTGTGGTCATGGAAGGCACGGCCGCAACCAGGAACAGGAGATGGGCAAGAAGGCAGCAAAGGGAGCTCTCTCTCTCTCTCTCTCTCTCTCTCCCTCCCTCCCTCTCTCTCTCTCTCCCCCTCTCTCTCTCTCTCCCCCTCTCTCTCTCTCTCTCTCTCTCTCTCTCTCTCTCCCTCTCTCTCTCTCTCCCTCTCTCTCTCTCCCTCTCTCTCTCTCTCTCTCTCTCTCTCTCTCGTCTCTCTCTCTCTCTCTCTCTCTCTCTCTCTCTCTCTCTCTCTCTCTCTCTCTCTCACACACACACACATACACACACACATACACACACACATACACACACACATACACACACATACACACACACATACACACACACACACACACACACATACACACACACACACACACACACACACACACGTCCTCCCATTCTCTGGGACGGTGTTAAAAATCACTGAGCTGGCCTAAGGCTGCAGCGAGAGCTGAGGACCACTGAGGGTGCATCACGACCCACAGTACAGACAAACGCACGGAGGAAGCCATGCGGGGTGGGGCAGAGGAGGAATTAAGGCTCAGATTCCTGCTCCGCTTCTCCCGGGCTCTTCAGGCTACAAGATCACCTGTTTCCTCTTTTCCAATTTAAAACTTGCCTCCCCCTTCAAGCGGAGGAACCCAGCTGCTTCGAAGACAAAATTGATGAAATAATTCAAACTAAAATGAATATGCTTCCCTGTATATTTTTCAGGCCATGCTTATTTTACCTCCGTTTCCAGCTCGGGAACGGAGAAGGGGGCACGTTAATGGCCTTCACTTCAGCCTCCAATTCTCATTCCAGACATCACTAATCAATTACTATCCCCTCTCATCCTAAGTGGGTCTGGATATAGCATCAGAATCCTTCCCTGCAGGGTACTGTCGGCAGTCAAGACTAATCACCAAAGTTTGTATGAGAGTTTTAACCTATCAGACTTCTCTGATGGAAATATTTCTGTGGCTGAAACACTGAGCTTGTAAATAATTTAAGATTATGAATTGTGGGAGGCCAAGGAAGCTTTGGGTGAACACGCGAAGGCCGGGCGAAGTCCTGAGTAAATTTGTGTTGCTGGTAAGGGCACAGCCACATCAAGGCACAATGCCTCAGACCTATTGAAATTGGCAAAGCCTCCCTCCCCTGTCTCTGGAGAGGGAACCTTTCTCTGGCCAGAGTTCCAATGCTGACAGTGTGCAAGAGCTAGCAATTGCTGCTTCTTCCTCCTGTCTCCAGCCTGAGCCTGCTCAGCCACAGAGCCCTGCTACCTGACTAGCTAACTCCTCCTCCTGTGCTATATTTAATGCACACCGTGAGCTTTTTCACGTTGACATGGTCATTGTAGACACCTGACCCTGGCTTTTCTGTGCATGTGTCCGTGTGTCTGTCCCTTCTTCATTCCCTATCCAGTCAAGTTGGGATGCCACTGTGCAGGTGTGAGGCACAGTTCTGAAGAGACAAGGACTTGTAAAGAGAAGCTCAGTGTCCTAGGTGTCACTGAACAATGGAGAAGAGGTCATCAGAAAAAGTTCAGGGGAGATTCCCTTACCCAGAGTCCTCTTCCCAGCATCAGTGTCAGAAAGGCTTACCTCCCTGCAGAAACTTGGACCCTCCTCCCTTGACCTCCCCAAGAACTAGACTGAAAATAACCGAAACCCGTCTTCTTCTGGCCATATGCTTGAATGAAGCCACTATACTAATACCAGTGTGTGAGCTCCCCTTCCCCAACCAACATAAACAGATAGCACAAGGGGTCAAAGCCCACAGCCTAGTCTGCCTAGGCACCCCCAAACCCACGCCCTTGACCTTCTTGGCCCCACAGTTGGACTACACCTTCAACATCTCTGGGGACTAAGTGGAAAAACATCACTGAGTATCCTAGTTTCACTTCTGTTGCTATGACAAAATATCTTAACCAAATGCAACTCAGTGGAGAAGAGGGCCATTCATCTTACAGCTCCAGGTTACACCCCAACACTGCAGATAAGTCACAACGGGACCGTAAAGCAGCCAGTCACATCTCATCCAGAGCCAGGCACAGAGAGAAGTGAGTTCCTGTAGGGCGCCCTCCAGTGGTGAACAGCGGTACTGCGCATGCGCAGTTTTTGCACCTGGCGTCAGTTGGCCGGTGATATGCTAATGAGGGGGCGGTACCATGCTAGTGAAGTGATTCATTCTCCGCCAATCCCTGGTGGACAAGTAGCAGGGGTGATAGTGGGGTGATAGTGGGGTGATAGTGGGGTGATAGTGGGGTGATCCGTGCTCTGCCAATCCCTGAAAGGCAATTAGCATAGCCCCAGCCTGTTGTGCCGCTCGAGGTCCCCGTATCAGTAAAGAGGTGGTCCTGCAATAAAGGCTGTTGAGAAGAATCCAACCGTGTTGCGTCTTCCTTGCCGGACGAGGTGGGCACGACAAGTTCCTATATGCCTTTTGCTTATCCAGCTTCCTCTACTCTTGTATGTAAACCAGGGACACAAACCCAGCCATAGTGCTTGCTACCCCACGTTCAAGCTGGGTCTTCCCACATCAACAAACAATCAAAACAACACCATGCTCAGAGTCCGACTTGATCTAGATCTCTCCTCATTGAAGTCCCCTTCCCAGAAGACGCTAGGTTGTGTTGGCTTGGCAAACTATCACACTGAGTTACAGAAAGGGGGAGGAAGTGTTCCTCACGTCCATTCCAAACTCATCAAATCATCCAAAGCACGAACTCAGGATGATGATAAGGACCCAGGAGTGCAAGAGCCAAGGTTCAGCCCTAAAATGATGGAATAGTGACCCACAATCTGGGACATCCATCTGCCTCTGAACAATATGCATTGTCTTACGTCTGTATCTGCGAGAGCTGCTGGTACTAACACCCAGCGTATTCTCAGAATCTCTATGTTAGTCCATTAAGTTCTAGCCCCCCCGTGCTAGATATAATTTGTAGTATGTTGACATTAAAAAAAAAATCCATTCCTCTAAAGTTAAATATTTGAATAGTGTCAGGGTAGGTCATTATTCTCCGCCAAGAATCCCTTAGCACCACATAGTCACCACATGTGACAGCATGTGGGTTTCTAAGAAGAGGAACCCCTTTCCCCCAAGACGGTTGTTGACTTGACTTTGTTGTTCAGCCTGCTGCGGATGGGTTCCTCCTCCTGCAAAAACAGAAATGTAGATATTACGGTCACCACGGTTGTTCCATCACCATGAAGAGGTGACATCATAACGTGCAATACATCTGACCACAGCTTGAACATTCCACAGGACGAGAAGAGCATCGCAACCAGTTCCAATTGAGCGGCCTCCGCATTTCCAGACTTAATGCCGTAGGTAAGCAAATTACTCCAGTTCTTGCTGCAGACTTCACAAGGTAGCCAACATACCTTAACTCTGTCTCCTAAATAAGTTTCAGGGTGACTTGTATAAATTTTGAAAAACAAGCTATCCTGGGCAAACACTTAATCTTTTTATTTCCTCCGGTGTAGTTCAAGATAATTAGCTTTGTGTCAATAAATGGTGTGTCTGTATAGCATGAAGCACATGGGCTGTTACACCCAGTGCTGTTGGCAATCCCTGTAGAAGTGCACATCATGAAGAATAATACGTACTTGGAAATCAGAAGGAAGGGACAAAGGGAAAGGTGGACACTGGGCCTAGAGAGGAAGACTGAAAGCCGCAAGTCTTAATGCCATTGCCATAGGCTTCAGAACCCTTCCCTTAGTGACGACTGACTCCTCAGCTGCTTTCTCCTCAGAAGATGAAAATGATTTATGAATAGACTTACTAGCATCAAGTATCCCACAATAGAAATACTGAGCACTCTAGGGGCATTTGTTTAAAAATAATACTAATGCCAGGGTTGGTTTGCAATATCATAGTTGCAAGCAGACAAAAATCACATTGCAGAATGAGCCAAAATCAAGACTAGACATTCTGCTTTTCTGTGTTTCAGTCTTGATTTAGGCTTTGCAATATCGTCATTGCAAGAAGACACAAATCTCATTGCAGAACAAGCTAGGATCAGGAGACTAGACACATTTTGTTTTCCGTTTTAGTCTCGATTCCGGGCATCTGGGGTTGGTTAAGTACCTGTAAAACTCTAGCCGCACTGTACCATCTATTACTGGATCCTGTTTATACCTTCCTGTTGGGCAGGCTCATAAAGAAAATGAATTCTAAGTGAATCAGACAACCTCAAAGGAGTCGTGGAGAATAAAAGAGGCTTCGCTGCTAGAAAAAGAGAGAAAAACATCAGTGCTTGGCTTGGGAGAAAGAGAAGAGAAGGGATCCTATCAAGGGAAAATAGGTGCTCATGACATAGTCCAGTGGGTACTCATGAGATGGCTAAAGGCCCAAAAACAGAACCTGATGTTTTCCTCTGGTATCTTGCACCCTTAGGACACTCCCTCATTTCAATTAACTTCATCCCTGTTTTCCTAAGATAAGGAAGAGGAGGCAAAGGATCACTACGGCAGGGGAAAGTAAGTCTGAAAGGGGTCAGGGGTAGCAAGCAAAGATGTGTATATCCCAGTGTCACATTGCTTTTACTGGAAAGAATGCAATCGCTGGGCTGGAGACCGCTCAGCCAGTAAAGTGCTTGCTGCACAACCATGGGGGTCTGAGGTCATCGGTCTAGAGCCCATGTAAGAAGCCAGGTGTGGTCCAGACACTTGTAATCCCTACCTCTAAAATTCTAGCAAGGGAGACAGAAATAGGCAGACTATTGGGGCTCACTGGCCAGCTAGCCTAGACAATAAGGCAGGTTCCAGGACAACAAGAGACCCTGTCTCAAAGAACAAGGTGGAGAGTAACTAAGAAAGACACTCAGGACAGAGAGAGAGAGAGAGAGAGAGAGAGAGAGAGAGAGAGAGAGAGAGAGAGAGAGAGAGACAGAGAGAGACAGAGAGAGACAGAGAGAGACAGAGAGAGACAGAGACAGAGAGAGAGACAGAGACAGAGAGAGACAGAGACAGAGACAGAGAGAAAGAGAGAGAGAGGTCCTTTGTGTTCCACTGAGAACCATAGTGACTCAAGCAGGCCTGAAACCGATTTATTGAAAGTTTTCTCTGCTAAACAAAAACAAATGACAAGATCAGTCCCATCCATCCAATTTAAAGTTGACTCTGTGTACACAGCAAGGCAAAGAGATGGTAATTTGGATTCCCAGCCAAGAGGCTACATTTTAAATTGCTTTCCAATCACAGGATATTGATTACTTGAAAGCAACATCCACAAACTAATGAGACCCACTGTGACGTGAAATTCATAACCATTGATTTGCAGTTCAATTTTTTCGTTTGTATATGCACATAGCAGAGGGTATGAATGGCTGCCCAGAGCACCGGCATTTAGTCTGGCTATGATGTAAAAAGAAAGAGCTTGTGGAACATGAGGAAGGGTGTGGTGTGTGTGTGTGTGTGTGTGTGTGTGTGTGTGTGCTGTGTGTGTATGTGTAGTGTTTCTGTGTGTGTTGTATGTGTATGAGTGTGTGTATGTGTGTGCATGTGTGTGGTGTTTGTGTGCATGTGTGTCGTGTGTATGTGTGGTGTTTGTGTGCATGTGTGGTGTGTATGTGGTGTTTGTGTGTATGTGTGTTGTGTGTGTGTGCGTGTGTGCGCATGTGTGTGTGGGTGCATGCATGCACATGCATGGGAATGTGAAGGTACTTGAATGTGCTACAAATTAATGCATTTTGAGTATAGATCTGCCCTTCTCTAAAATGAGTGAAAAGAAGCAACATATGCAAATGGCCAGGTCATGAAAACGCTTGCTGTACAAGCCCAAGGATCAGAGTTCAGATCTCCAGTGCTCACATTAAAAGCCAGGCATCGTGGTACATGGCCATAACCCCACCTCAGGGAAGGCAGAGCCAGGAGGATCCCCGGGGCTTGTTGGTAAGGCCACCAAGCCAAATCATGAAACCCTGTCTCGTAAAAATAAGGTGGAGAGTGATGGAAAAGGAAGCTGTTCACCCTCTAGCCTCCATGTACATACACAAACACACAACATATGCCTGTTCCTGTACTCAAGGTCCCTGGGTTCAGGGTCTCCACCAGGGTTCAGATTCAAAAGACATGCGGAAATTCTCAGATCTGTGCTCTGAGGACAAAGAAGCAGAGTTTTGGGTGGGACTGAGAAGAAAAGCTGGGCAAGACCTCAGCTGGGCATGAAGTTCCTCCAGAGGTCTGGATCAGGCTGGTCCTGCCCTGAAATGTAATATGCTGTGTCTGTTCACGGTTACAGTCTGAACTGTCAGCCTGAGTGGATTCTAGAGCAACCAAGCACCCGGGAAAGCACAGCTCCAGGCACATACAGTGGCCAGCCATTCAAGAGCTCATTAGATCACAAGGGCTCCGGTCTAATGAATCTGATTGGTCACTGATGAACTCATGATGGCATTATGGAGAGTTGGAGGGAAGGTAGGGGATGGCCCTTAACTAGAGGGAGTGAGATACTGGAGTATTTCCTTAGAGCTCTATCTCACTCTGGCCCTTTCTGTAATCACTCTCTTTTTTTCTCTGCATCCATGTTGCAAATGATTCTACTCCACCAGGCCCTCCCTTCTTGAAGGGCTGAAATCATAAACCAAGATAAATAAGACCTCCCTTAAGCTGTTACTGTTAGGCATTTTGTCACAGCTACGATGGAATACCGTTCCTTAAACTTTTATCAGTCACTGGCTACATGGTACAGGTTGGGGAGGGGACAGGAAGGACAGGCATCTTGACAGGGCCTGCTTCCAGACAAGAGACTTCTAATGAGTACCTTGCAGGCCACAGGAACAGCCAGCTGGGGGTGGAAATACTGGTTCAGCAAAGGGAAATGGGCACTCAGCTCAACAAGACTGTTGCCATCTTGCCTGTGGGGTGATGCTGGCACTCATTCCAAACTCCACAGTATAACAAAGTCATCAAGGAAGCCATCCAGTCCGAGCACTTGCTCCAGGCCCTGCCACCTGGGACTTGTTCCTTGCTGATGCCTGAAGTGTTGAAAGTCCGAGAAAATCCAGGTATATTATGGTGGGCGACAGGCCATCTTTGTCAAGTCTATAAACGTTCCTATCTGCCTCCAGGTGCAGAGAATCTTCCTGACTTGAAAACTGAGACAGCCTCATTCCGTCAGAGCCTCAAGAGCCAGTGTCCACATCCTGAGCCTTCCTACCTCTGTGGCCCAATTCTTGAAGCTTCCTTCGTTGGCAACCATTTCTGGTGGGACAGCTTTTCGGATCTGGTCACAGCATCCGTACCGCTCACTGGATAGTATGCTTGCTTTTCCCCTTGAATAAAACAGCCGATCTGAGGACTGGAGAGATGCTCACTTGTGCAAACACCAGAGCCTATGTGATGATAGCCAGATGTGACACAGGCAAATGCTGGTCTTGGTCTGAGGTTGTTGTTTCCTGACCACTGAGTCTCAGACCAGGCCAGCAAACTCCAAATAAGAAATGGAGCTGCAGATTCTCTGGCTTCATTCAAGTTGCCTAAGGGGAGGCGCCAGGAGCTATGGTTTGTTTTGTTTATTAAATGTATCACTTATTAAATTTATTGAAGGGCACGTGCATGCCCCAGAGCCATCTTGCTGGCCCCACCAGGGGCTATGGATTTAACCAACTTCCTCAAGTGGTTTCGTTTTGCAGCAAGACTTGAGGCACACTTGGAGAAGAGATGGGCTTCTTATTGGCCTGCTAAGACAGAAGGAAGGAAAGGAGAAAGAGGAGGAACTAAAAGGCAGGGGTCAGAGGCAGACATGTTTGTTGTTCAATACTGGGGGCTGCCAGTGTGTACAGGGGAAGAGAACTTACTAAAGGGACTGTGAAGCCATGAGTAGTTGCCCCCAAGTCTCAACCTTGAAGATATTTCATATTCTCTTAAGTCCTGAGTGTCCGAGAGACACGCAACCAGATACAAAGTGACTCTGACTTTGATTCCAAAAGAATTTTTTAAGGGCAGGTAGTGCTGTTTCTGTGTATAAAATCTGTCATTATGGAAACGTGTCTCAAATAAAGCTGAGGGGTTGGGGATTTAGCTCAGTGGTAGAGCGCTTGCCTAGCAACCGGAAGGCCCTGGGTTCGGTCCCCAGCTCTGGAAAAAAAATAAAGCTGAAAGTGGGGGGATCGAGAGAGAGAGAGAGAGAGAGAGAGAGAGAGAGAGAGAGAGAGAGGAAGAAGAAGAAGAGGAGGAGGAGGAGGGGGGGAAGAAACAGACATTTGTGGGAAGCAGTAGGGGAAATATAAAGTGTGCAGTGCCTGTCTGCCAGATAAGCTTGCCACTGTCCCCTTCTAGAGCCACCAAGAAATTCCTCCCCTGTCAGGCTCTGTGCCAGAGAGAATGGGACTGTTTTGAGCAAGGGTATCTTCATTTTAGACTTTCCTCAGGCATGTGAGTTCACCTGTGTTTCCATGTTTCTATGTCAGTATGTGCGTGTCTATGTGTCTGTAAATATGTGTCCATACATGTCTGTATGTGGCATTGGCTACATGTTTCTGTATGCCTGTGTATTTGTGTGTATATGTGTACATGTGTCTGTGCTCATGTCAATGTGTGTTTGTGTCAATGTCTCTGCCTGCATATGTATGTGTCTATGAATGTCTGTCTGTATATATGTTATCTAACTATATGGGTGTCTGTGAGTCTGCACGTGTGTGTAGGTATCTATATGTGCCTGGTTTTGCTTGTGCATCTGCACATGTATATATGTAACTATCTGTGTATACATGCTGGCATCTACATCTATATACATTATACATGTTCTGTATGTGCATCTGAATATACCTATACATGTGTACATGGTCTGTATATATGTTTAAATGCACCTATACATGTGTGTATGGTCTTTATGTGCACTTATACATGTGTGCATGGTCTGTAAGTGTGTCTGAATGCACATATGCCTGTGTGCATGGTCTGTATGTGTGTATACGTGCATCTATACATGTGTGCATGGTCTGTATGTGTGTATATGTGCGTCTATACATGTGTGCATGGTCTGTATGTGTGTATATGTGCATCTATACATGTGTGCATGGTCTGTATGTGTGTATACATGCATCTATACCTATGTGCATGGTCTGTGTGTGTGTCTAAATGCATCTATACCTGTGTGCATCTTTGAATGTGTATGTATCTGCATCTGTATTCCTCTTTGCATATGTCTGGATACATCTGTACTTGTGAGCATCTTTGTGTGTGTGTGCATACAAATCTACATGGGTGTGTCTCTTCCTGTCTGCATGCATCAGCATGTGTCTGTGGTGATATCTCTGTGTGTGCTATGAGTGACCTTTTTGCCATAGACTGAGGTGAGTACCAGTGTCTGGTTTGCTTTCCCAGGAGTGGTTCTTTCACACTCTGAGACATCTACCTCTGGGAACCTACAAGTGCTGATCAGAAGCATGGGGCTTGGGGGAAACAGATCTAGATTTCAAACTCAGTATGAGAGGAGGCAGACCATTCAGCTGTCCTTGCTGTGGGAAGATCACTCAACTCCATTCCCTTCTTAGGAGGTCACAGGGCATCAGGGAAGAAGCATTGTGGACTTTTAAAACTCAAAACCAGGCAAGGGTCAGTAATATCCATTGCTGGACTTGACTTGTCCCAAGCATTCTTGCCTTGTAAAGTCCTCAATCCCAGGACAACAGGAAACCCCTGCTGGTGTCCTTAGGTATCTCTGCCAGGCCCCACACTAAGGGCTTTGTTTGCCTCTCTTTCTTAGAAACAGTCCTTGGGTCCACATCTATCTCTCAGAGAACACAAACCCCAGTCTCAGGCCTGTGCTGAATGTCAGCCCTTAGTGGGGTTCTCCCCTGAGGACTCACCTGCTTCTCCTCTTTTCCAGCCCCCTTTCCCCTAATCTTTGAGGGCTGCATATGAGAAGCCTGCTTGTGAGACTCCCATGGAGAGCTGCCTTTCTCTGCACTCTGCTCTGGCAGGCTCCTGGTGGAATGTAGACCTATTTTCCAATGCAGATCAGGGGCCTTGTGTTTGCTGATTGCAGTGTGTGTGTGTGTGTGTGTGTGTGTGTGTGTGTGTGTGTGTGTGTGTGTGTGTGTGTTGGGAGGGGGGTCACCAATTTTCTCTCATCTGCCTAACAATTGATGTAAGAATTTAACGAAGTGTCCCTTTGTTCTGGAAACACAATTTGAGAAGTCTGATGGAGCCAGCCAGTACATGGCACCAAGCTTAATGGTATGCGACACTGCTTGTCTCCAAAGCTTTGCAAAAATTAATTACTAATTAATCTAAAACTTCAGAGCATTATTTATTATCTCTGCACTCCAAACTCAAAACATTTAAGACTAAGATTATGGGTAGTAAAACAACCTCGGGATGCTTTAACGCAGGGGAAAAACAAGTTCAAGGGGTTCTTTGAGAAAGGCAAATCCCAGATGCGTCAGTAAGAGGAGGCTGCTGGAGAACTGCTAGTCTTGCCCTAGAAAGGTCGACACAGATCATCAGTAGGAAGTCTGCTGAAGGCATCTCTCCAGAGTCGGGATGCTAATCAGATGAGAGCATGAGGGATGCGGAAAGGGAGCTACTGTATCCCTTCTCTCAGAGCTGAGGGGATTTGATTCATAGCTACTCCCTAAAATAGAGCTTTGCGGAGAGCAGCCAAATTGGATTGTCCCAATAGACAATGAATCATTAATCACCGTGAGGGATAAAGAGAAAAAGAAACAGAACAGAGAGGGAAGGAAAAGAGGGTTTGAGGGAACAAGAGAGGATCGAGGAGAGATAGAGAAAGAATGGAGGGAGGAGGGAGGGGGAGGGAGGGAGGGGGAGGGAGGGAGAGGGAGGGAGGGAGGGGAGGACAGAGGGAGGGAGAGGGAGGGAGGGGAGGACAGAGGGAGGGAGGAGGGAAGGGGAGGAAGGGATAGGAGGAGGGAGGGATAGAAGGAAGGAGAATGTGAGGGAAGGAGGGAGGGAGGGAGAGAGGGAAAGGGAGGGGATGGGGGCCAGAGGAGAAGAGGAGGGAAGGTGGATGGAAAGAGGCTGCAATACAGGAGAGAAAATAGCAGAGGGGAGAAAGCAAAACAGGAAGGAATGAGGCAAGGGAGAGCGGGAAGAAAATAAATGGAGGAAGAAGGAGAGGGAAGAGGAAGGAAGGGAGGAGACAGAGGAGAGGCAGAGAAGGGAGAAGGGAAAGAGATGAAGAGGGGAGGGAAGAGAGAGGTGAAAGGGAGTGAGCAGAGCTCAGCAGGCAAAGGGGGCCATTACAAGCAGTGGCTTCAGAATAAAAAGACAACAGCCGCCATTGCTGCAAGCGCGTACCATTCCTGCAGATGACATTTGCCAGCCTTCACTCAAGGTAGGAAAAGTAAACCCCTCTAAGACCACAAAGCAAGCCAGTTGGCTACCCACTCCTGTGACACAAGCCGCTCTTGAGCCCCACCTGCTGGTCCTTCTCTCCACACCAGAAGGCAGGCTATGAGCTGAAAATATATATATATATATATATACTGCAGAAAAATCCACGTACAATCATAACCTTAGAGCAACAGGTTTTCCTAGACTCCAACCAGAAAACACGCCTATCTAGAACTGAGGTCTCTACTCACCTCTCTGTCTCCTCTTCCACCACCCCCCTCCCTTTCTCATCTGCTCCCTTTTGCCACAAATTGGGGTTGCGATGCATTTCAAAGCTGACAGCAGGGCCAGAAGCCCTGCTTGACACCCAGTGGGAAGGTGGTGCAGGCTGAGCAGGTGTGAGTTCACCTCGCTGCTGGAAACAAGTCTGTCTTGTTAGGCTGTGAAAGGGTTTGCGAATTTTCACAATGAAGGCAACACACTAGACAAACAGGAACGTTTTGGACTCTGAGAGAAGATGCTTTCCAGCAAGGACCAAGGACCCTGACAGCTTCCCAACAGAAAGGAGACTTAGCAATGCCAGTGCGCGTTCAGTGGGTATTTTTAGGTTACGTATGGAGATTGACATCTCCCTACAGGGTTGGCTGCAGGTAAGAGGAAAGATAGAAATACCATGAAGGGTTTCAGAGTCCAAGCAGAAACAGCGAGGACATTTTCTATGGAACTGGGACCTCCCAGTGTCCGAGATCTCTGCAGACATTGTGAACCTATGACTGTTGCCAAAGACAAGCCTGCAAGCTTTGCTTGGAACTCTGTCTGCTGAGGCCCTGGAGCAGCTGAGCCCGCAGACCAGCTTCTCTCTGCGCTGAGTCTCCATCAGCAAGACAGCTATGGAAAGAGAGCTAGCCCAGTGGTGAGCTGGCAAATGTCATTTTAAATTAAATAGTATGTTTTAAAATGTGCTCTGCAGGTTAAAGGCACAGAAGGCAAGAGCCCGGGCTTTAGAGGACAGCTGTACTAAGAGAATAGGTGTGGGTCAAAGAGCACCCCCATCCCAGCTCTCTGGCCTGGCCTGAGCAGGAAGTCAGGAGTTCTGCCTCTGCCCTGGGGCTGGGGACCTTGCAGATGAACTCCTGCTCCATCACTGGACCATACACCAAAGGGTCTTGAGTTGAAGACATTTTCAACTCAGACATCGTCATGCAAGGCCAACCGGGCATCTCTTTGTGCATATGTACGTGCATGCGTGTGCATGTGTGTGTGCGTATGTGCATGTGTGCATCAGTGATAACGAGACAGGACCAGAGAACATATACACCGTGGCAAACAATGAAAAAGAGACCACAGGGCTGGAGAAATTGCTCAGTGGTTAAGAGTCCTGGCTGTTCTTCCAGAGGACCCTAGTTCAATTCCCAGCACCTCGCAACTGTCTGTAACTCTAGAATCTGACAACCTCACACAGACAAATGTGTAGGCAAAAACATACCAATGTGCATAAAATAAAGATAAGTAAAATTTTAACCAAAGGGAAAAAAAGAAGAAGAGAAAGAGAAAAGAAAAGGAAGAAGAAAAAAAGACCTCATCACCAAGAAGATAGGAAGTGAGGACCAGCGTCTGGGGTTGTCTTCTGACCTCCATGTGTGCACCACCGCATGGGTTCATCTTCATTTACACACACATGCATCCACACACACACACACACACACACACACACACACACACATACACACACACACGTGTATGTTTTTATATATGATTTTAATAAATACAAATTTTTTAAATGAAATTGAGTGGAAGGTACCAGGGCAAGGCCATCTTCCCGCTGGGTTTGCAGAACCTTCTGTCCGACTTTCTACCCACAGGTGCTGTCTCACAGGGACAATGACTCAGACTTGGCCCATGGCTTGAGGGGGAGGGGGGCACAGTGTGGAGGTGGAGACAGCCTTGGAAACAGGGCCTTTTAACACAAACTGATTCGTGCTGTCTAGAAGCCTATGCCAAGCCCTGAGCACACACTGCAGGGAGAACAAGGACACAGTATCTCCTCCCTCAGTCTCTGCTGCTCTGCAGAAACCCAGTAGGAAAACCAGGCAGGAAAAGGACCAGAAGATAAAACAGCCCCCAGTGCCTTCGCTGTGGAAGATGGCTCCGGTGCACTGGGAGGGGGCAGGGGGCGGGGAGGATGGCGACTTCTGAAGTCAAGAAAAAGAAGGAAGCAGGGAAGCATCTCTGGTTGGCCACCCAAGAGTGTGAGCTGGCTCTCTGGAATATTCTAAAAGGTGTGGGTGAGGATGTGGTAGTGTGAGGGTGGTAATTTGTGTGAGAAAGACCACGCCTATTTCTCCCTCCCACTTCTGTGATCCCTAAGAAGCAACAACTGTCATTCAATTTCCTAAGTTCTATGGCCCAAGTCAGAGCAGTCTGAGATTTGGCTCCCAGCCCTCCACCCATTTTCTGGCTTAAGTCTCAACTAAATGTTTGTTAACCTTCTCTCTGATGGCCATCCTTCTCCTACTGTCTGACAGAGCAGGGGCAGAGCTGCTGCTGAGGGCCCCAGCAGGGAAGCCTCACCTCTGACTGCTGCAAACACCAGGGCAGTAGCTCTTCTCCCTGAGTCTGCTCTCACAGCAGCTTCTCCATGTCCATAGCCAGCATTCTGTAGGACAGTTTGCTGGGAGTCCTGGTTGTAGGAGTCTGGAAAACTGGTCTCTTTCCCATTTTGATTTTTCTCTTCACTTTTCTGACTCTCTCTCTCTCTCTCTCTCTCTCTCTCTCTCTCTCTCTCTCTCTCTGTCTCTCTCAATGCATCTTCCTTGGAAAATGAAACAGTCAGTTCCACCGTCTAGGGAGTGTGGTGAGGATACACTGGAGCATCATAGACTAGGACCTGACCCTAGGTGGGCAAGGGTCAGAGGAGGATTCAAGTAGGGAAAGTAATTGCCAGTGACAGTGTTGACAGATGTCTCTCTTCTGCCCAAACAGATAAAAATAGGACCACAGCATCCTGCTCTTGATGTAATAACACTGTCCTCAAGTCTCCTGTGGCTGCCTGAGTGTGTGGAAGTGTGTGTGTGTGTGTGTGTGTGTGTGTGTGTGTGTGTGTGTGTTTACTGTTTACGTACATAGGGATTCGTGTGCACGAGGTAGCTGGAATCAACCTTAGATATTGCTCCTCAGGCACTGTCCATCTTTCTGTTTGTTTCCATGTTTGTTTTGAGGCAAAGTCTCTTGCTGACACCTGGATCCCCTGATCCAGATAGACTGACTGGTCAGTAAGTCCCAGGGATCTGCCCACTGCCACCCTCCTAGTGCTGGGATTACAAGTAAATGCCACTGTGCCCATATTCTTTTAAAATGTGTATTGTGAGAGTCAGACCCGTGTCCTCATGCTTAAACAGCAAACCGATTACCAGCCGAGCTAACTCTCCAGCCATCGCTGGTCTCTTTCCGGTGTTTACCTGAAAGCTACCACCTCACGGATGCAAAGGAGCTCAAATAGAGACAAAAAGTTAGAGCTGGGCCTCCAAATAGTGACCCCAAAAGGCACTGGGTTCAAGAGTTGAAGAGATCAGCTTCAATTGTGGCATATAGAAGATTCCTGCCTTGTGGGCACTATGTTAACCACAGTCTCCAGGGTGTGGGCTTAGCTGAGGAATGACGAAGGCTTCACACAGAGGAAATAACTCTGGGACCATCTGGAGCCAGAAGCTAGAGACAGAATTTACTCCTAGAGACCCAGAGACCAAAGACCCCACAGTCACTCAGGCTCTGCTGGAAAGTTACAGGAAGCAGGGGGACTGTTTTGGGGGCCCAACCTAGTTAGCGTTCTCTGATACACACTACAGCCAAAGCGACTCAGGAAGGTAAGGGTTAATTTGGCTTCCTGAATAAGGGCTGACTTTGAGATGTCAGGACAGGAGCCCAGAGTGGAAGCCTGGAGCCAGAAACGGGAGCGAAGGCCCCAGAGGAGAGGTGCTTACCGGCTTGTTCAGCCTGCTTTCTATCCAATACCACTTGCGGGGGGGGGGGGGGGGGTTTACCAGTGGGCTGGACCCTCCTGTGCCAATCACTAATCAAGAAAACATCCTACAGCCTTACATAAAGGCAATCAAATGGAGGCCAATTCCCCTACTGAAGCTCTTCCCTGATTACTCCTGCTCCTGTCTGGTTGACCAGAAGCTACCCAGGACCGGGCCCTCCTATACTCAACTAGCGCTACATTATCGCTACTTCACGCTCAAGAGAACAGAGGCTCAAAGCTGAGCATGAAGCTAGGAGAGGACTCGGGAAAATCACCCCAAGGCATCTCCCAAGAAGTCCTAGGTTTCTCCCGAGGCTCCACCTATCCTTTCGTACCCACAGATCAGGAGGAAGGTCTGGACCTCAAACCAAACTCCTCCTTTTACAGAAAACTGCCCCCCAAGGAATCCCACATCGCCTGGCAGACTAGGGTGTGATGGGAAGACAGACTGAGGTACACGCTACTCCGAGCCTAAGACCTAACACTGGACACATCCCTAGTCTCCTTCTGTATTGAGTCTATCAGAATGCTCTCAACTTCGTCACCCTTTTCAATGCAAGCGTGGTGATGCCCCTGGCCCTCTCCCTGCAAAACCCTCTCCAGTTAGCACGGTTTCCCCCTACAAAGGCTGAGTGCGTTTAGGTCTCTACCTTACAGAATTCTTCCCTTTCTTTGTTGCACTCCTCCACAGAGCTCTCCTCTCCCCTCCTCTCTTGTCTCTCCTCACACTCCCTTTACTTTCTTACCTACCAGCAGCTTCACTCAGACCAACAGTTACAAGGACACATCAGCGCAACACAAGCGCAACCCAGCGTGCCACGTGACCCCGGGGCCCCTCATCCTTGCTCATAAGCCCTCAGCATCTACCTGGACCCAGCACCTCACAGCTGTCTGTTTAGAGCTCGGGAGGGAGGTTTTGTCTGAAGACAGTTTTTATAGTGTTTGCCGAAGGGGTGCCTGCGTGTCGTTTCCATGCCAAAATGAAGCAAAGGTTTTTGGAAGAGGAAGGCGAAACAAAAAGCCCAGCCAACCCCTCTTCGTATTGTTCTGTGTGCCAGCAACTTGATGCATTTTCAGCGTGGAAGGGGAGAGGCTGTGAATGCCACCCTCTGCTCTGGGCCCGGCTTCCTCTGGGCCAGTGGACTTCTCAGCGTGAGAAGTGCTACTCAGAGCCCGAGACAGCAGAACAATGGGAGAGCTGTGCTTGGAGCTTTCCACCCAGCCGCCAAGGCTAAAAATGGCTTCTCCCCACATGGGTACTGTATTCAGCAGGAAGGGCTGGGAGCTGAGGGCTCTGCACAGAACTGGGGAGAAATGTTTATCTATTCCTACTGCCTGCTGTCCATAGCATTAGGAGTTCCTCTGGCATGGGCTGGAGAGGGGTGCGGGGGTGGAGGGGGGGGGAGGCACAGTGGGAGGGGATTTGCAATTCTATTTAAAATAGACTTAAACCCAGGAATAGGACAGGACAGGGAAAGATCATCTGTCCACCCTTTGTCAGTGGCTGAAGTCCCTTGCCGGGGTGATGGCTCCTGAAGCAAGCTCCACTAGCCCAGTGGGCGGGCCTCAGACCACCCCAGCCATCCCTTTGCCTCTCACATCAGCCTCACAAGAGAGTGAACAAAACTCCCTGACCCTGGCCATTTCCATCAAAGGGAGTTTGAAACATAGCCCTGCATAAGTTGGGGAACTTGGGGGGTGGGAGGCAGTAGCAACCTCTGCCCGCTATGAAGAAGGCATTTGCATGGACTCAAAGAACCCAGATTCCCCTTCATAAGTTTGGGAGAGAATGGTGGTCTCTGGGTGCATTGTTCCTGTAAGTGTCACCCCCCATTGTAGTCTGTATTCATTCCTCCTCACGTGGCTGCTGTTTGAGTCTCTCCTCCCACCTACCCACGCATCTTTCATCAGCTTCCATCATCAGTGTTTCCTGGTGTCTCAGCATGATTTCCATAAATATAGCTTGAGACAAGTGTTTAAATGCACGTGATCTATTTGGGGGAGAAAGACAGGGAAGCAGGTTTGAAGGGGCGAAGGAGTTAAGCAAAGATGTGAACTCAGATGAAGTCCAGCTTTGGATTGATTGACAGGGTGATCTGGGAGTGTAGTGTGGTACAGATGAGTCCCTTCCTTTAGATCCAATGTTCTGAACCCTGGTATGAGTCCAGCCTTGGCTGTGAGTCTTCCCACGATTGGCCGTGTGCAAACATCAAGGCCAGAATACTGAAAACTATTTCTTTTTTTTTTTGTTTTTTTTTGTTTTTTTTTTTTGGTTTTTTTTTTTTTTTTTCCGGAGCTGGGGACCGAACCCAGGGCCTTGTGCTTGCTAGGTAAGCGCTCTACCACTGAGCTAAATCCCCAACCCCTGAAAACTATTTCTTGTGGAAAGTCTTAAGCAGCCCATGCTCCCAGCAGCTGAGAGGAAGTTCTCATCGAAGAAATGGCCACATGTCAACTGGAAAGTTCCATAGCAGTTGGATCCTGTGGTCTCTGTGTTCTCCCAAACCCCCAAGTCAAACAGGATCAAAAGGGAAATACCCATTCCTTCTACCCACTGTCCCAATTCCAGAGCCAGTAGATGCTATCTTAGTCTCAGGGTGGGAGAATCAGGCAAGGGAGACAGGCTCCATTCGTGTCTTGCTTGACTTTCATCTCCAACATCCACTGCCCCCGTAAAGGCTCCAGAATGCCACTTGGACCAGATCAGTGATGTCTCCATCAGTTTCTGGGTGTCACCTGCTTCATGCCATTCCTAACAGCAGCTCTGAATGGCTAGGGCCTTGCTTACTGTGCTGTAAGTGCGGCTCCCCACTCTCTCCTTTTACTCACTGAGCATAGCTAATTGCTCTGTGTTCATGCCTTTACAGTGTTTCCTCTGCCTGGAATGCTGCTGTCCCAATATTCGGTCCCTCAGCCCTGGTATGACCTCCATTCGAGTTCCCATTTCCTCCTAACTTGGAAAGAGTTGAGAATAGAATCGAGGCATATGTGAAGTGTGTGTATATTTATTAGATCAGTTTAGCCTTTCCAGGATGTATATGTCACATCATCACGGTGCACACAATAAATGTATGCATGTAGTTTCTACTTATCAACAAATGAATGAATGTTATTTCCCTTACCTAAAGCCCTGCTCGGTAGCACCCAGCCCAGTACAGTCCTCTATATGACAATGTCCATGATGTAATGAGGTTATTGTTACATTAGTTGGGACCCCTTACAAACCATGAGGGTTCCAAAAGTTTGAGGTATGGCATTAGTGCTCCTACCCTCTCCTAGGTCAATATGTAGCATCTGAATGACAGACATCCACATAGCTACCTTGAAAATGGTAAACAACCCTGTCCACAAAGCTGAGTGTTTCCTCCCTGTTTTATCACTGACCCTTAGAAGCTAAGAAATACAGTTTCTTCTTGCTTCTGCCTTTCATCAATTCTTGGACTGAAAGAATGTTTCCAGTGTGTAACAATGGTGTTATCTAGAGTCATCACTGCTCTCTTAGTTACTCCTTAAATTCACACAGCCTTGAAAGATTGTATCCAATCTTACTACTGCTTAGTTACTTCTTTATACAGAGTCAGTCTCCTGCAACACAAGCTGGCCTCCATCTTGCTTTGTAATGGAAGATGACTTTGAACTCCTAATCCCCCTACATCTACCTCCCAAATGCGGGGTTTACAGGTATATGCCACCATGCCAGGATTTACCCACTCCAAGTCTAGATCTTATGTACTGCTAGGTTATAGTACGGCAGTTATCTCATTAGTAGATACCTGATTTTACTTGTCCCAATTGAATAGAAAGCATGTGCATGCACACATGTACACACACACACACACACACACACACAAGCTGTGCTACAATCTTACTATACAAATAAAAAAATCATTGAAGTAATCTCCCTGTGAAGGGTTGATCCAAAATGAGTCCTCCAAGCTTTTTTCTGCAAGAGGTAAAAATCACACCCAATTGCTGTAAATGTCACCAGTGTTTATTTTGTCTTTCCTGGGGACTTAGCAGACCACTCCTGCAAGAACTCTGTAGGAAGATGAAGTCATGTGACCACATCCAGTCAATGAGAAGAGTGGGGAAACTACACATCCTTGAAGCAGAAACAGAGAAGGGCCTCAAGCAACTGCCTCAATATCTTCCAGGGTCTCTTGACTCTGGTGAATAGAATCACGTTTCAAGCAATCCTCTTTGGGGAAAGACCACCTCAGAGGGTATCTGTACCTAGCACAGACTTTGCAAGAACAGTAAATACACTTCTCCTGTGTTCAACCAATGAACTTTAGGGGAGTTTTCCCCCCATGACTCCTGTATTCACTTTGAGACATAGAGGATTGACTACAGCAGTTGTCTTGATCCAGTGGTCCTACTGACCATTTCGACACGGCTCTAAGTCCCCAGAATATTCTAGAATGAACCAAACTCCAAAATCCACCAAAGGACAGCCCAAACTTTCCCCCAAGAACTGCAAGACAAATACTGACCTCTGAGGAGTTTTGAGTTAAGTTTTAACCTTTCACACAATAGAACAAGAACTGAGTCTCATGAGTAAGCTAATTCTAGAACCTGAAATTCACGCAACAGCACTGTACTTTGTACCTGTGGTGACGGCAGTAGTGTTTTAGGAATGCAGAAGGCATCAGTAGTGACCAGAGATGGAGTATCTGATATCCTGGTGTCTGTGAGAGAGACACAGACAGATGTGAAGACGATCCTATCAGTCAGCGGCAGGTGCTGCCAAGTCATAATGAGGACTTTCTGTCCGTAAGAAATACTCAGAGAATCTTACCAGTAGTGTGAATTACTTTAACCCTCTTGACAGCTGCACCAAGTTGGCACCCTTGCCTCTGTCTACTGATGAGGAAATCTAGGCCGAGAAGACCTTGTGTATGAGGCCAGGCAGCTACAGAGAGAGCAAACAGCCTTTTGCTGGCTCTGGTACCTGCTCTTTGCCATTGTAAGACATTGCCTTTCAGAAAGTGGTGCCAAAAAATATGTTCCGGAATGGTTCGTTTGCAGAATTTATTAAGTGCTTTCTCCTACCTCTCTACATGGAAACACACAACTAATTTTATCTTTAAGGCTGAGTGGAAAAAAAAATGGAGACAGCACTGCGGAGCCTACAGCTCAGAGGTAGCTGGAGAGTGTGCCACTGACCCCTAACCTCACGAGCAGAAGACCGCTCTGGAGGGGTAAGCCCAAATAAAAATAAAAACTGAGGAACACGTCCCCGGGAGATTTCAGAACTCCAGAGTGGAGAACAGAGCGAGCATCCAGCACCCGAGGGTAGAAAGCCGGCACCACGTCCTCAGCAACCTCTGTTGAGACCAACCAGTCATTTTCATCCCCAACCAGATGTCGAACAACTGTTGAAATCTCGAGAGTTTCCAAGGGCACTCGTTAGGCTGCCTGATCACCTCCCACAGAATAGAGATTTTCCCCGTACCATGTGTTTGCACTAGCAAGCCCAATACAATCACTCTCTGAGATATTGAGAGTCTGCAGCAGCTCTGCCAATTATCTGAGACCTTATGAAATCTAATATCATCTTGGCAGCGATTCTTGCAGGATAAACATAAACCTCACTGCTCGAGAAAATCTTAATAGCATACAAAATATGCCAGCAGCTGATCAGGACAGGCCTGGAGGCTCCATGGAGCCTGATATGATTTTAGTGTTGTTTTGTTTTGTCTGGGGGAGTGTGGGAGGTAGGGGTGTGTATGTGTGTGTGTGTGTGTGTGTGTGTGTGTGTGTGTGTGTGTGTATGAGTAGGTATGTGTAAGTATGTATATAGGGGTCTGTGTGCATAGGTGTGTGTATGTAGATGGGTATATGTATAGGTGCATATGTATAGGGGTCTGTGTGTATATGTAGGTGTGTGTATAGGGCTATGTGTGTAGGGGTATGTGGGGGTATATGCGTATAGGGTGTGAGCGTATAGGGGAGTGTGTAGGTGTGTGTGTGTGTGTGTGTGTGTGTGTGTGTGTGTAGTATGTAGTATGTTGGTGTGGGGGAAGATTTGTGTGTGTATCTACATGCATGTCAGTCTTGGAAGTTGTTCCTCACCCATTGCCTCTCTCTTTTCTTGGACAGGGTCTCTCACTGGGGCCCGGAATTCACAAGTTAGCCTAGACTGACTAGCACTGAGCTCCAGAGAACCTCTTGTCTCTCCCTGACAAGGTCTGGGATCCTAAGTGCCTGTCCCCATGCCTGACTTCTCACATGGGTGCTAGGAATGGAAGCCGGGCTGTCATCCTTACATAGCACACACTTTACCGACTGAACGGTCCCCTCAGTGCCTTCGTGGGCTTTGAACGCATCATCTTGGAAAACCTTTACTGAATAATCCTCCACATGCTGGGCACAGAGCTCCCAGCACAATAAGAATATTAATAATAATATTCGGGCCTCCAGCTTTGACGTTTCCAACCATTTCTGGTGCTCAGCTTGACATGCTGAAAATACCCTCCTAGGTCCAAAAGAAAGTAACAGGCTTTGGGGCCTGGAAGATGGTGGAACAGCTGTCTGGGGGAGTAGTCAAGATTGTAAGTGTCCCACCACACACACATACTTTTCCATGATGGCGAAACAGCACCATTTCAAGGACCAGCAGCGTAAAATACAAAGTAAGAGGAAAAATACAGTAAAGCTTACGCCCCCAAAATCCAGATACATGTCCACAGGAGAGCTGGAAGCATCCTCCTCTGCAGGCCAAGGTCCTGCCGAGCTCTGCGCACCACAGGTATGTTGAAGACGCGCAGGTGAGAAGAATAAAACCCCATCCCTGGGCCATGTCGATGCTCGACTACAGGGCTGGCATCTGTTAGCAATGCAAGTGGAGATTTTTGCTGATCTTCCAGTGAGAGGCAGATGGACCCTGTCCAGAATGCGGAGTAAATGTAAAAGTTCAGTACTAAGAATCCAGTTGGCTGATCAGCTGAGCCCTAAGTTTCATCTACATTTGACTCCGTGGAAGGACGGGCTTGTTCAAGTGGGTCCATCGTTGGTCCCAAACCCAGAGTAGCTGACTCGGTATCTTTGAGAATCTTCATGTCTAATTCCTTAGGATGTAATGATGTTGATGGTCCAGGGACCACCACGGGAAAAGAACAGCTCAGTAGCTGACTCAGTAGCTCTGAGAATCTCCATGTCTGACTTGTTAGGATGTAATGATGTTGATGGTCCAGGGACCACCACTGAAGAACATCTGCTCTGTGCGGAAGTCAGAGGAAGAAGAAAGGGAAGTGTCTGGAGACTCCACTCCTGATGAGTGGCCCACAAATGCTTCCACCTGGACTGCATGGTACGCCCCAGCCTCCCACAGCAAGAAGGGAAGCAGCATTTTGAGTCTAAGTCAAGGGTCTCCACGAGTTCTTTTTATTCCCATTCCAGGCACGGAGACTGGGGTCCGTAAGGCAGCCGGGAGGATCAAAACCCAGGTCCCTCACACACTAGAGGACAGGCTCTTTCCTGCCACACAGCTGTGGTCCCCAGCACTGCACACACACGCAACGACACAGCACAAGGGAAAGTACAAGGTGCCTGCCCTGCTCAGTGCGGGCTCAGTCTCAGAACCTGGTTTGTTCAGAGTTTTTCAAAGCAGTAGTGGATATCTTAAAGGGGGCTGCTAGGGTCTCAGGACCTTGAAAGGATCACTTGGTGACATTTCCAAGAGTCTACTGTCCAAAGTCAAAAGAAGAGTTTGAAGGTCAGTCTCATTGGATCTAGATTCACCTAGAAACAAATCCCTAGGGGTTTAGGTGAGAGTTTCTAGATTTGGTTAATAGAGGTGGGAAGAATCACCCTAAGTGGGGGTGACCTTAGGGCATGGGCTGCAGTCCCGCACCACACAGAAAGGAGAAAGCAAGTTGAGCATCAGCCATCGTCATCTCCTTCTCCTCCTCTTCCTCCTCCTCCTTTTCCTCTTTCTCCTCCTCTTCCTCCTCTTCCTCCTCCTCTTCCTCCTCTTCCTCTTCCTCTTCCTCTTCTTCTTCTTCTTCTTCTTCTTCTTCTTCTTCTTCTTCTTCTTCTTCTTCTTCTTCTTCTTCTTCTTCTTCTGTTGTTGTAAAAATATAAAAAATAAAAAAAGGTATAGTTGTCTTTTATCCTGCTTAGGTCTGCACCACAGTACCCCAAGATACCTGCTAGATATCTTGGTGGAAACACATCCCAAGTCCTCGGCGGCCCAGTGTCTCCTGCTGCCTCACACTTTTGCTACACTCAAATCGTCACATAAAGGAGCACACAATACACTAATCTTAAGATATAATTGCCCACATAAACATACAAAGTCCGGTACCATCCATCCCCTAAGAACATTTGTAACAACCTGTAAAGGTTCAGCATGGAATCTTTTTTTTTTTTTTTATTAACTTGAGTATTTCTTATTTACATTTCGAGTGTTATTCCCTTTCCCGGTTTCCGGGCAAACATCCCCCTAATCCCTCCCCTCCCCTTCTTTATGGGTGTTCCCCTCCCCATCCTCCCCCCATTGCTGCCCTCCCCCACAACAATCACGTTCACTGGGGGTTCAGTCTTAGCAGGACCCAGGGCTTCCCCTTCCACTGATGCTCTTATTAGGATATTCATTGCTACCTATGGGGTCAGAGTCCAGGGTCAGTCTATGTATAGTCTTTAGGTAGTGGCTTAGTCCCTGGAAGCTCTGGTTGCTTGGCATTGTTGTACTTTTGGGGTCTCGAGCCCCTTCAAGCTCTTCCAGTTCTTTCTCTGATTCCTTCAACGGGGGTCCTATTCTCAGTTCACTGGTTTGCTGCTGGCATACGCCTCTGTGTTTGCTGTATTCTGGCTGTGTCTCTCAGGAGCGATCTACATCCGGCTCCTGTCGGCCTGCACTTCTTTGCTTCATCCATCTTGTCTAATTGGGTGGCTGTATATGTATGGGCCACATGTGGGGCAGGCTCTGAAGGTGTTCCTTCAGTCTCTGTTTTAATCTTTGCCTCTCTATTCCCTGCCAAGGGTATTCTTGTTCCCCTTTTAAAGAAGGAGTGATTTTGATCATCCGTTTTGAGTTTCATTTGTTCTAGGCATCTAGCGTAATTCAAGCATTTGGGCTAATAGCCACTTATCAATGAGTGCATACCATGTGTGTTTCTCTGTGATTGGGTTACCTCACTCAGGATGATATTTTCCAGTTCCAACCATTTGCCTACGAATTTCATAAAGTCATTGTTTTTGATAGCTGAGTAATATTCCATTGTGTAGATGTATCACATTTTCTGTATCCACTCCTCTGTTGAAGGGCATCTGGGTTCTTTCCAGCTTCTGGCTATTATAAATAAGGCTGCGATGAACATAGTGGAGCACGTGTCTTTTTTATATGTTGGGGCATCTTTCGGATATATGCCCAAGAGAGGTATAGCTGGATCCTCAGGCAGTTCAATGTCCAATTTTCTGCATGGAATCTTAACTTCACCTGCTATATTGTCCTGCCATGGCTTCTCCCCTTCTCTCTCCCTCCTGTCTCTTCCTTTCTGTCCTAGTCTCCTCCCATCCTTCAAACTTTTCTCCTGCCCATCCTTCTCTTCCTTCTCCTCCAATGACAGGCCTCCTTCTATCCTGTACCTGCCCCTCACCTGTACTTTACAAATTCAGTGGGGAGAAGGTTCTGGTGAAGTCACCTGATTCCTGAGTATTGACTAGCCAGCTGTCCTTGGGGCAGTGGAATTACCATCAAAATACAGATAACTCCAGGGCAAACCACAACATCATTCTTCTTTTTTTTTTCTTTTTTTTCCGGAGCTGGGGACCGAACCCAGGGCCTTGCACTTGCTAGGGAAGTGCTCTACCACTGAGCTAAATCCCCAACCACAACATCATTCTTCTTCTTCTTCTTCTTCTTCTTCTTCTTCTTCTTCTTCTTCTTCTTCTTCTTCTTCTTCTTCTTCTTCTTCTTCTTCCTCCTCCTCCTCCTCCTCCTCCTCCTCCTCCTCCTCCTCCTCCCTCTCTCTCTCTCTCTCTCTCTCTCTCTCTCTCTCTCTCTCTCTCTCTCTCTCTCCTGACTGTGGGTGCCACCTGACCAGGTGCCTCACATTCCCATGGCGATGGGCTTCCCTGCAATGGTGAACTGTACCTTATACCAAAAGCCAACATAAACCTCCCCTAGGTTACTTTTGCCAGGTATTTTTTTTATATCAGTGAGAAAAGAAACTAATACAATGAGTTCTCCAAAACCTTTAGTTGTTCCCATAAAACCTCACCTCCATACCCATACTCAGCAATACCACCACGGCACTGACTTTCCTCAACAATCAAGACAGAGCAGCCAAACCCCAGTGTTTCTATAGCACCAAGCACACACGCTGATCGCATAGGACAGGGAGCAGCTTTGAATGTTTTGTGACATGGCATCATTTCCTCTCTTCACTCCCCTGCTGAAACCTATCTCCTTGACACATTTGCTCAGGGCAAAATGCCATGCATAACAGGACGCAGGAAGGAAAATGACCAAATCCCTCACAAGGGTTCCACACAAGGGACTTCAAAGCTCCTCCACACCCATCCCCTGTCCCTCACACACCATTTCCCTGGGCTCACATCCTTCCATAGTTAGCAGTCACTGGGAACCCCAAGGGTAAAAATCAGGGAGGTCCCAGCTTTCTGTTTAGCAATTTCGCAGTAACTATAAGCTATCCCTCCAAATTTTCCATAATTATATGTTCTGTGGGTGATCTGTGCATGTGGTAAATGCTCCTTTAATTATGATTAGTGGGAAATTTCTGAACTTGGGTCTATCAAAATGGCCAAATGACTTGGCATTATAAGCTGCCTCAGTTCTGTGGGTTTTGTGCCTGTTGTGGTGTGTGTGGTGTGTGAGTTGGGAGGGGGGACGTTTGGCTGCTGAGACGGGTTTCATGGACCATCTCACCCTTTCTCAAAGGCATGTGCAAATAAATGTATTCTGACCCGTTGTCTCCCATTAGGAAAATTTGCCATGACTCTGGCAAAGCATTTTTACAGTGAGACTCTAAAAAACTAAAGATGTTTATAGCTTGGGGTCCAGTAATTCCACTCTTGAGAATCAAGCATGAAGAAATAAGTCCCATGCACGAAGAGCTTATGCACAAAGATATGTGCATCGTAACAACGGGCCAATCAAAACAAACTGAATAGCCGACGGTGCTGAAAAGCAAAACCCCGACACTAAGTCGTTAGTTTCATCCTTCTTGGGAAATAATCCTCAAAACCCGAATATCTAGACTCCCCACATTCAAAAATGGAAATTAAGTGCATGTGCTTTGAAGTGCCTTCCCAATAAAATGATTTCCAGAGTGTAAGAATGTACGGGACGCTCGCAGTGCCATAGTAGCTTTTCGTATATTAAGAAAATGGTTCTATCCTGGAACGCTCCGAACATGTCGTGTCCTCTGGCAAAGAATTACGTGAAATCGAGTGTCATGAACCTTAGGGAAGTGGTTGAAGCTAGATAGAATGACTGTAAAGATATTCGGACAGGTGTGCATAAAGATAAAAAATTAAAACACCTGGTTAACATCCTGTCCTAAAGGCCATTAAAATTGTGCTTAAAGGATTGACCATTTAACCATCATTGCACTGCTGTTTATGCTGCTGCTGCTGTGTGTGGGAGGGGTTGGGGAGGGTCTGCTTGGCTATGCAAGCAGGTGTGGTGACCACACACTGACACTGGAAGTTTTCCTTGATCACGTCTCAGTGTGGCATTGTGACCTTTGGAGATGAAGACTCCCACTGCCTGAACCTCACTGCTCTGTCTAGACTGCTTGGCCAACAAGGCCTTGGGAGTCTACCTATCTCTAGTCCCCAGTATGGGGACACAAGCATGTGCTGCTAAGTGTGACTTTTCGTTCAAGTCCTGAGAATCCATTCTCAGGTCCTTATGCGTGCATAGCAAGCACTACCCTCTGATCCATCTCCCCAGCCTCCAAGGGGTTGTTCTTAAGCCATAATCTCACAAGGATGGGAAGTACAGAAAAGCAGTACATTGAAAAGGTTACTGGAATGTGAAGCGGTGATAACTGACATTACAAACTGCAGAAGCCTGCATCTT
This sequence comes from Rattus norvegicus, assembly GCF_021556685.1. Lineage (NCBI taxonomy): Eukaryota > Metazoa > Chordata > Mammalia > Rodentia > Muridae > Rattus > Rattus norvegicus. The sequence continues at coordinate 121,014,202 of NC_141541.1, forward strand.
TCTCTCACGTCATCAGAGAATCCAAGGCCAATCAAGTAAGAGACTACTTATCCAACATCAGGCTGTCTGTGGGCACAATAGTTTCCTATTAACTTTTCACTGTGGGAGGAGTCAAGGAAGGGTCATCAGGCCCTCCCTCACCTGAGGTTTCAGCCACTCCTCCTTTCTTCCTCCATCTCAAGAACAGGTAACCCTTCTATAGCCATTCTCATTTCAGGTGGTGACATCCATGTTGTGTGTGAAGGATAGTGTTTCATACTAGCCTTCTTAAAGAACCTTGGGCAAAACAGAGAGGGCTAAATCTCCCAGAAAATATCTTGTCAATCATTCCTGAGAAAGAGATAAAACATCTGTCAGACAATAATGGAGTACTAAAAAAAGACAACAGCTAGGGGCTGGAGAGATGGCTCAGTGGTTAAGAGCACTGACTGCTCTTCCAGAGGTCCTGAGTTCAAATCCCAGCAACCACATGGTGGCTCACAGCCGTCTGTAATGGAATCCAATGTCCCCTCTTCTGGTGCGTGTGAAGAGAGTGACAGGATACACATGTACATAAAATAAATAAATAAATCTTTTAAAATAAAAAAGACAACAGCTGAGGACAAAAGAGAGGTGAAGGAGGGAGAGGGGGAGAGAGGGAAGAGAGAAGAAGGGGGAAAGAGGGAGGAAGAGAGGGAGAGACGGAGAGAGGAAGAGAGAGAGAGAATAAAGATGTCATGGAAAAGTTAAAATACAAAGTTCGGGAAAGATCCCAGGTGAAAATCAAACTGGAAACAAATGGAAAAGAGGACACGGAGAAAGAGAAGTTGAATAACTACATGAGGAAGGCCATGGGCAGAGTGGAGGGAAGCTGGGGGGAGACAAGAATGAGAAAGAATGGAGGAGAAGGGTGGGAGGGAAGAACCCAGTTGTCAACAGAATCCTGTCAGAACAAAGGCCAACTGGGCATCAGCTACCACATCCTAAGGGATACTTGGACCTCTCCTCACCAGAGAGGATTCTGGGAGCAGAGGGAGAACAGAGCACAGTGAACAGCCTTGAACAGTATAGGAAACTATTGCAATCACAGACGAAACTCAGAATCAAACTACCACGGGCCCCAAATTGTAATTCCAACAAACTCTCAGCCATCAAATCAGAAAGTTGAACAAAGTTCCTTCCCTCTTGGGAAAAATAAAATAGGAATAGAGATCATGAAGTGTTTGGAACATTGGTTACTGCCTTGCCTTCTTGCCTTCTTAAACAGCCCATACCCACCTACCTAGGGATGGTGCCACCCAGAGTGGCCTGGGCCCTCCCATGAGGGAGGAATGTACTGGTCTCTTAGAGATATGGCCACAGGCCTACGTAATCTGGGAAATTCTTTGGTTAAATCCTAGATAGTGCATTTCTGACTTTGTGTGCCTAGAAACTCAGCCCTTATCAGTGAATCCAACCAATACATGCATACGGCGCCTAAGTTTTCCAAATGAAGTGTAAGCATTCCTCAGGGAGGATACCGCTTTAGAGGCAGTCTGCTACAATAAAGTATCACAGTAAAGTGGGTCACACAAATTTGTTGGCTTCTCAGTGCATATAAAAGTTATTTTTACATTACACTGCAGTCGATGGGAGTCTGTAATTGCATGAATCCTAAAAGTACCAACGGAACTGTCTTTGCGAAATAAACGCTTTGTGGCTACGTTATGCTCATCTGGGCCTACAGCAAGACACAATCATTTTGCTCGTAAAGAGTCCGACCTCAATATGGATGGATTCAGGAAGCTCCAAATCCCACTTTCTGAAGACTAGGGTACCAGTGGCAATGTCTGGCCAGACAATGAAGTTGGCTGTATCAATTAGCCCAGCTTTTCCTAAAAGATTTCCCTGTGACATGTGATGCTACTTGAGAGCATTAGACCCACAATAGAACTTCTCTTCAAATTGGAGTCAGCCCTCTTAGATGTCAGCACTGCTTTGACAAGTTTGAATAACGCTTGGTGACGCTTCAACAAAATACAGCAACCCCGCCCATCCATTCAAGCTGAAGACACCCATTCCCCTGCCTGCACACTATGGTGATTTGAATAGGAAAGGCCCTCATAGACTCATGTGTTTGAATGCTTGGCCCATAGGGAATGACACTATTAGGAGGTGTGGACTTGGTGGAGTAGGTGTGGCCTTGCTGGAGGAAGTGTGTCACTGTGGGGACAGGTTTTGAAGTCTCCTATGCTCAAGCCACACCCAGTGTGGCATGCAGTCTCCTTCTTTTGACTTCAGATCAAGGTGTAGAACACTTGGCTCCTTCTCTGGCACCATAACTGCCTATGCTCTGCCATGTTTCCCTCCATGAAAATAATAGATTAAACCTCTGAAACTGTAAGCCAGCCCCCAGCTAAATGTTTTCCTTTGTAAGAGATGCCTTGGTCATGGTGTCTCTTTAAAGAAATAAAACCCAAACTAAGATACCAGTGTCATAATCAGGGTTTCTATGACTGTGAAAAAAAACCATATCCAAAAGGCAAATTGGGAAGGAAAAGGTTTATTCAGCTAATGCTTCTGGAGACCATAGTCCATCACCAGAGGAAATCAGGACAGGAATTCAAACAGGGCTACAATCTGGAGGCAGAACTGATGCAGAGGCCATGGAGGGGTGCTGCTTACTGGCTTGTTTGCCATGGCTTGCTCAGCCTGCTTTCTTATAAAACTCAGAACTAACAGCCCAAGGATGGCACTATCCATCAGGAGCTGGACCCTCCCCCTCATTGATCACTAATTGGGAAAAGAATGTCTTAGAGCTGGATCTCATGCAGGCATTTTCTCAACTGAAGCTCCTTCCTCTCTGATGACTCTAACTTGTGTCAAGTTGACACACAAAACCAGCCAGTACAAATGACTGCTTGTCAACTTGACAAAACAAAGAAGCCACAACCCTTGCTGTCTTATCATCCTCAAAATCTCACATTTAAAACATAAATAACTTTAAAAGTCTCACGGTCTTTACAAATTCAAACACATTAAAATTTCAATCCCTCTACTATAGGCAATCTCTCTAAAACTCTAAAATTTCCTTTAAAAATTCAAGGTCTTTCAGCTGTAGGCACCTCTAAAAATTAAATTAAATTCCTTATTCAAGAGGGAAGAAGCAAGGTACAGTCACAATCCGAACTAAGCAAAACTAAACTCCAACAGTATAAATGACTCAATATCCAATGGCTGGGATCTACCCTTGATCTTTTGGGCTCCTCCAAAGGGCTTGGGTCACTACTGTGTGTGTAGCACACACAGCCTATTTTCTAGGCTCTAGCTGACTCTACTCCACTGCTTCTGCTGTTCTTGGTGGTCATTCCATGGCCCGGCATCCTGAAAACAATGGGATCTTCTGCTGCAGCTGAACTGCACTTTCACCCATAGGCTCTCTTCACAGTGTCAATCCTCAACTTCTGTGCCAGTCCTGGGCCTTTAACTGACACTGAGGATGCACCTTCGCTAATGGCCTCTCTCAGTGCCAAACCCCAGCTGCTCCCCATGACCCCTTCATGCCTTCAAAACCAGTATCATCTGCCTGACCCTTATACATTACCAAATCCAGCTCTCAACACAAGGTACAACCTTAGAACACAGATTCTCTGTGCACTCATGAAAAGCACTTCCCAGAAGCCTTCACCTTTCTGGTTTCCTCTTAATAGCCACTTATTTTGTAGCCCCAGCTGACCAGCATCAACTGTCCCAGTAACATAAAAGTCTCACTTTAATAGTCCTGGTATCTTGATAATCACAGCTGATTGTTCAGCCCCAGCAAACCAGAACCACAGAATCTTAAATCAAAATAGCAATGGCCCTGATAGAGTTTCCCTCTGAGATTTCACAAGCCAGACCTCCATCTTCTGCTCACAAAATTCTTATCTTCCAAGCTCCTATAGAATATCCCACAGAGGTCTCAACACTTAATGGCATTTTAGCCCAAAGTTCCAAAGTCCTTCTACAATCCTCCCCAAAACATGGACAGGTCTGTCACAGAAATACCCTATTACACTGGTACCAGCTTCAGTCTTAGAGTTTTATTGCTATAAAGAGACACCATGACTAAGGCAACTCTAAATAAGAAAAACATTTAATTGGGGCTGGCTTACAGTTTCATAGACCTTAGTCCATTATCATCAAGGCTAGACACTTGGCAGCTTATAGGCAGACATGGTGCTGGAGGAGCCAAGAGTTCTACATCTTGGTCCAAAAGAAGCCAGGAAGAGATTGGAACTCCATATTAGGTGGAACTTGAGCATAGGAGACCTCAAAGCCTGCCCCCACAGTGATGCACTTCCTCTGACAAGGCCACAACTACTTCAACAAGGCCATACCCCCTAATAGTGCCTTCCCTATGGCCAATCATTTGAACACATGAATCAATGAGGGCCAAACCTATTCAAACCACCAAACTCAGGAAGTGCCTCACTCAGTATTTTATTGCAAGATTAAGCAGCCCAGTCTCCTTTGCCAGCTCTACTCTTAATTCTAGTTCTCTTGCTTCTTCGGCCATGTCTATAGAGACTTCCTCCACTGCAGCCTTGAACCCCTCTAGTCACTGTAGCCACTGGTATTAATCTCTTCCAAACTCCCATTGAGTATTTCATGTCCTCCTGTGAATCAATGATGTCACTGACAGCATCTAGATTGGTGAGCCTTTCTACAAGTTTTGATTTTACTAAAATGAGACGTAAGGGCCAAGAGTCTCTTCAACCCAAACGCTGTAGAGTAGATCTTGTGTTAGATGGCATGAAAACATCAATATCTATATTGTAAACTCACATGAGATACATGGTCAATGGCAGTAATTGGGCTAGAGAGACAGCCCAGTCAGTGAAGGGCTTACTGTGTAGGCATGAAGACCTGGGTCTGAGCCCCAGAACTGTGTAAAAGAAGCCAGAAGTGGGGATACATGCTTATAATCCCATCACTGAGGAGGCAAACACAGAAGGATCCCAGGGGCTTCTTGGCTATCCAGAGTAATCTAATGAATGAGATCCAGCACAAGTGAGAGACCCTATCAAAGAGAACTAGGTACATAACATCCTCTCTAATGATACCAAGGGTGTCCTCTAGCCTCCAAATGCACATAAGCACATGTGCACACACATGAAGATGCACATGTAGCATGGACACACAGAAAGAGAAGTAGTGTTTTGAAAGCAGTCTTCTTCCGTGAGTAGCAGGTCTCAAAAACACCTTGAAACATCCTGCAGACCACGTTGGAATAGATTTCCTATCATCCAAGCTCTCTTCTTGCACTTATGAAGCACAGCCATAAAATCATTAGGAGACTTCTTAGGAGCCCTGAAATTTCGGATAAATGAGCAATGATTGATTCTTAACTTAATGTCATCAGCTGCCTTCACCCCTAACAAGAAAGCCAGCTATCCTTTGAAGCTTTGACTTTTTCTCTTTAACTGTGAAAACCCAAGAAGCATCTTCTCTCAAAATAAGACATGGTTTATCTACCTTGGAAATCCATTGGGTGAGACCACCTTTACCAGAGATCTCCATCACAACCTGGATATCCCAAGGCAACCTCACCATCAGTACCTGCTAATTATCTCTGCTCTGGTGTGTACACACTGCTTCCCTCAAGCATTATGAACCAACCCCTGAGGCCCAAAAACATCTTATAGAGCTCCCTTGCTTCTCATGGAATTGAAGAGCATTAAGGCTCACGTGGATGGAGCTTTAACCTAAGAGGTTGCAGTGGCTGGCTTGAGCTTCTGTCCTGACCACAACACTTAGTCCCTATCAGGTACTGGGCTCTTTTCCTTGCTCTCTAGAGGAGCTTTTAAAATTTCCTCCTAGAACTCTTCCCTTTCTATCTCAGTATGGGCATTTGCTGCACCAGCTTTGTCCTGTCTGATTTTGACGGGTCTTTCTCCCTGGTGCTTGATCACCTTTACCCTTTGATACACAAGGAGAGACAATTGCTTTTATTTGAACACTGAGAGGCCAATTTTTAACCGTGCTAATTTCAACACTGTGTCTCACAGGAATAGGGGATGAAGGAAAGGGAAGAGAGCTTGGGGGAACAGCTGACCATGGAGCAATCGGAACACACATGACATTTGTTAAGTTTGGTCCTTTACGAGCAGCATTAGTGGCATTCCAAAACAGTCATGATGGGAACTTCAAAGATCACTAACCGTAGGTCACTGTACCATAAGAAGACTCGAAAGGCTTGACATATTATGAGAATTAATAAAACATGACACAGAGGCACAAATACAGCCTTTGCTTCTGAGGGAAATAGCACCTGTGAGTTTGCCTGACCTACGGTCACCAAATCTTCAATGGACTGGTATCCAAGGACATGGCTCATTAGTTTCTATACCGATTGTATAACAAATGCTAAAGTCATCTGGCTGATAATAGTTTGTTGAATATTTTAAAATGGCTCTTAGACAGGATTCTAAATGTTCCCACCACGAAGAAGTGATACCTTTCTGAGATAATATACAGATTATATATTGTACCATTTTTGAAAGTCCACACTATACCCCACAAAAATACACACTCACCACGTGACCATTAAAAACTTAAGATGTGGTTGCTGCCGCTGCAGAGAGCCCGTGGGCAGCACCCCACGAGCGAACCTGAGCCTCGGGACCACAGGTAAGACCAAATTTTCTGCTGCAAGAAAGCTGCCTGGTGAGCTTGGGACACAGGAAAGCAGAATTTCTCTAGGACCGGGCACGTTCTGTGTTTACCGGAAGTCCCACACCCGCGGATCCCGGCCCGCAGCAGCTCTCTGTTCCCAGACCCGGTGAGAGAGAGACCCAACCGCCTGGTCAGGTGGGCACTCCTGAGGCTGCAGAGCGGAAGAGACCACCAACTCTGCTCACCCCTGCCCACATCCCTGGCCCAAGAGGAAACTGTATAAGGCCTCTGGGCTCCCGTGGGGGAGGGCCCAGGAGCGGCAGGATACCTGCCTGAGATACGGCCGGAACCTGAAAGAAACAGACCGGATAAACAGTTCTCTGCACCCAAATCCTGTGGGAGGGAGAGCTAAACCTTCAGAGAGGCAGACAAGCCTGGGAAACCAGAAGAGACTGCTCCCTGCACACACATCTCGGACGGCAGAGGAAAAAGCCAAAGACCATCTGGAACCCTGGTGCTCTGAAGCTCCCGGAAGGGGCGGCACAGGTCTTCCTGGTTGCTGCCGCTGCAGAGAGCCCGTGGGCAGCACCCACGAGCGAACTTAAGCCTCAGGACCACAGGTAAGACCAAATTTTCTGCTGCAAGAAAGCTGCCTGGTGAACTCAAGACACAGGCCCACAGGAACAGCTGAAGACCTGTAGAGAGGAAAAACTACACGCCAGAAAGCAGAACACTCTGTCCCCATAACTGACTGAAAGAGAGGAAAACAGGTCTACAGCACTCCTGTCACACAGGCTTATAGGACAGTCTAGCCACTGTCAGAAATAGCAGAACAAAGTAACACTAGAGATAATCTGATGGCGAGAGGCAAGCGCAGGAACCCAAGCAACAGAAACCAAGACTACATGCCATCATCGGAGCCCAATTCTCCCACCAAAACAAACATGGAATATCCAAACACACCAGAAAAGCAAGATCTAGTTACAAAATCATATTTGATCATGATGCTGGAGGACTTCAAGAAAGACATGAACACACTTAGGGAAGCACAGGAAAACATTAATAAACAAGTAAAAGCCTACAGAGAGGAATCGCAAAAATCCCTGAAAGAATTCCAGGAAAACACAATCAAACAGTTGAAGGAATTAAAAATGGAAATAGAAGCAATCAAGAAAGAACACATGGAAACAACCCTGGATATAGAAAACCAAAAGAAGAGACAAGGAGCTGTAGATACAAGCCTCACCAACAGAATACAAGAGATGGAAGAGAGAATCTCAGGAGCAGAAGATTCCATAGAAATCATTGACTCAACTGTCAAAGATAATGTAAAGCGGAAAAAGCTACTGGTCCAAAACATACAGGAAATCCAGGACTCAATGAGAAGATCAAACCTAAGGATAATAGGTATAGAAGAGAGTGAAGACTCCCAGCTCAAAGCACCAGTAAATATCTTCAACAAAATCATAGAAGAAAACTTCCCTAACCTAAAAAAAGAGATACCCATAGACATACAAGAAGCCTACAGAACTCCAAATAGATTGGACCAGAAAAGAAACACCTCCCGTCACATAATTGTCAAAACACCAAACGCACAAAATAAAGAAAGAATATTAAAAGCAGTAAGGGAAAAAGGTCAAGTAACATATAAAGGGAGACCTATCAGAATCACACCAGACTTCTCGCCAGAAACTATGAAGGCCAGAAGATCCTGGACTGACGTCATACAGACCCTAAGAGAACACAAATGCCAGCCCAGGTTACTGTATCCAGCAAAACTCTCAATTAACATTGATGGAGAAACCAAGATATTCCATGACAAAACCAAATTTACACAATATCTTTCTACAAATCCAGCACTACAAAGGATAATAAATGGTAAAGCCCAACATAAGGAGGCAAGCTATACCCTAGAAGAAGCAAGAAACTAATCGTCTTGGCAACAAAACAAAGAGAATGAAAGCACACAAACATAACCTCACATCCAAATATGAATATAAAGGGAAGCAATAATCACTATTCCTTAATATCTCTCAATATCAATGGCCTCAACTCCCCAATAAAAAGACATAGATTAACAAACTGGATACGCAATGAGGACCCTGCATTCTGCTGCCTACAGGAAACACACCTCAGAGACAAAGACAGACACTACCTCAGAGTGAAAGGCTGGAAAACAACTTTCCAAGCAAATGGTCAGAAGAAGCAAGCTGGAGTAGCCATTCTAATATCAAATAAAATCAATTTCCAACTAAAAGTCATCAAAAAAGATAAGGAAGGACACTTCATATTCATCAAAGGAAAAATCCACCAAGATGAACTCTCAATCCTAAATATCTATGCCCCAAATACAAGGGCACCTACATACGTAAAAGAAACCTTACTAAAGCTCAAAACACACATTGCACCTCACACAATAATAGTGGGAGACTTCAACACCCCACTCTCATCAATGGACAGATCATGGAAACAGAAATTAAACAGTGATGTCGACAGACTAAGAGAAGTCATGAGCCAAATGGACTTAACGGATATTTATAGAACATTCTATCCTAAAGCAAAAGGATATACCTTCTTCTCAGCTCCTCATGGTACTTTCTCCAAAATTGACCATATAATTGGTCAAAAAACGGGCCTCAACAGGTACAGAAAGATAGAGATAATCCCATGCATGCTATCGGACCACCACGGCCTAAAACTGGTCTTCAATAACAATAAGGGAAGAATGCCCACATATACGTGGAAATTGAACAATGCTCTACTCAATGATAACCTGGTCAAGGAAGAAATAAAGAAAGAAATTAAAAACTTTTTAGAATTTAATGAAAATGAAGATACAACATACCCAAACTTATGGGACACAATGAAAGCTGTGCTAAGAGGAAAACTCATAGCGCTGAGTGCCTGCAGAAAGAAACAGGAAAGAGCATATGTCAGCAGCTTGACAGCACACCTAAAAGCTCTAGAACAAAAAGAAGCAAATACACCCAGGAGGAGTAGAAGGCAGGAAATAATCAAACTCAGAGCTGAAATCAACCAAGTAGAAACAAAAAGGACCATAGAAAGAATCAACAGAACCAAAAGTTGGTTCTTTGAGAAAATCAACAAGATAGATAAACCCTTAGCCAGACTAATGAGAGGACACAGAGAGTGCGTCCAAATTAACAAAATTAGAAATGAAAAGGGAGACATAACTACAGATTCAGAGGAAATTCAAAAAATCATCAGATCTTACTATAAAAACCTATATTCAACAAAATTTGAAAATCTTCAGGAAATGGACAATTTCCTAGACAGATACCAGGTATCGAAGTTAAATCAGGAACAGATAAACCAGTTAAACAACCCCATAACTCCTAAGGAAATAGAAGCAGTCATTAAAGGTCTTCCAACCAAAAAGAGCCCAGGTCCAGACGGGTTTAGTGCAGAATTCTATCAAACCTTCATAGAAGACCTCATACCAATATTATCCAAACTATTCCACAAAATTGAAACAGATGGAGCACTACCGAATTCCTTCTACGAAGCCACAATTACTCTTATACCTAAACCACACAAAGACACAACAAAGAAAGAGAACTTCAGACCAATTTCCCTTATGAATATCGACGCAAAAATACTCAATAAAATTCTGGCAAACCGAATTCAAGAGCACATCAAAACAATCATCCACCATGATCAAGTAGGCTTCATCCCAGGCATGCAGGGATGGTTTAATATACGGAAAACCATCAACGTGATCCATCATATAAACAAACTGAAAGAACAAAACCACATGATCATTTCATTAGATGCTGAGAAAGCATTTGACAAAATTCAACACCCCTTCATGATAAAAGTCCTGGAAAGAATAGGAATTCAAGGCCCATACCTAAACATAGTAAAAGCCATATACAGCAAACCAGTTGCTAACATTAAACTAAATGGAGAGAAACTCGAAGCAATCCCACTAAAATCAGGGACTAGACAAGGCTGCCCACTCTCTCCCTACTTATTCAATATAGTTCTTGAAGTTCTAGCCAGAGCAATCAGACAACAAAAGGAGATCAAGGGGATACAGATCGGAAAAGAAGAAGTCAAAATATCACTATTTGCAGATGACATGATAGTATATTTAAGTGATCCCAAAAGTTCCACCAGAGAACTACTAAAGCTGATAAACAACTTCAGCAAAGTGGCTGGGTATAAAATTAACTCAAATAAATCAGTTGCCTTTCTCTATACAAAAGAGAAACAAGCCGAGAAAGAAATTAGGGAAACGACACCCTTCATAATAGACCCAAATAATATAAAGTACCTCGGTGTGACTTTAACCAAGCAAGTAAAAGATCTGTACAATAAGAACTTCAAGACACTGAGGAAAGAAATTGAAGAAGACCTCAGAAGATGGAAAGATCTCCCATGCTCATGGATTGGCAGGATTAATATAGTAAAAATGGCCATTTTACCAAAAGCAATCTACAGATTCAATGCAATCCCCATCAAAATACCAATCCAATTCTTCAAAGAGTTAGACAGAACAATTTGCAAATTCATCTGGAATAACAAAAAACCCAGGATAGCTAAAGCTATCCTCAACAATAAAAGGACTTCAGGGGGAATCACTATCCCTGAACTCAAGCAGTATTACAGAGCAATAGTGATAAAAACTGCATGGTATTGGTACAGAGACAGACAGATAGACCAATGGAATAGAATTGAAGACCCAGAAATGAACCCACACACCTATGGTCACTTGATTTTTGACAAAGGAGCCAAAACCATCCAATGGAAAAAAGATAGCATTTTCAGCAAATGGTGCTGGTTCAACTGGAGGGCAACATGTAGAAGAATGCAGATCGATCCATGCTTATCACCCTGTACAAAGCTTAAGTCCAAGTGGATCAAGGACCTCCACATCAAACCAGACACACTCAAACTAATAGAAGAAAAACTAGGGAAGCATCTGGAACACATGGGCACTGGAAAAAATTTCCTGAACAAAACACCAATGGCTTATGCTCTAAGATCAAGAATCGACAAATGGGATCTCATAAAACTGCAAAGCTTCTGTAAGGCAAAGGACACTTTGGTTAGGACAAAACGGCAACCAACAGATTGGGAAAAGATCTTTACCAATCCTACAACAGATAGAGGCCTTATATCCAAAATATACAAAGAACTCAATAAGTTAGACCGCAGGGAAACAAATAACCCTATTAAAAATGGGGTTCAGAGCTAAACAAAGAATTCACAGCTGAGGAATGCCGAATGGCTGAGAAACACCTAAAGAAATGTTCAACATCTTTAGTCATAAGGGAAATGCAAATCAAAACAACCCTGAGATTTCACCTCACACCAGTGAGAATGGCTAAGATCAAAAACTCAGGTGACAGCAGATGCTGGCGAGGATGTGGAGAAAGAGGAACACTTCTCCATTGTTGGTGGGATTGCAGACTGGTAAAACCACTCTGGAAATCAGTCTGGAGGTTCCTCAGAAAATTGGACATTGAACTGCCTGAGGATCCAGCTATACCTCTCTTGGGCATATACCCAAAAGATGCCTCAACATATAAAAGAGACACGTGCTCCACTATGTTCATCGCAGCCTTATTTATAATAGCCAGAAAATGGAAAGAACCGAGATGCCCTTCAACAGAGGAATGGATACAGAAAATGTGGTACATCTACACAATGGAATATTACTCAGCTATCAAAAACAACGAGTCTATGAAATTCGTAGGCAAATGGTTGGAACTGGAAAATATCATCCTGAGTGAGCTAACCCAATCACAGAAAGACATACATGGTATGCACTCATTGATAAGTGGCTATTAGCCCAAATGCTTGAATTACCCTAGATCCCTAGCACAAACGAAACTCAAGACGGATGATCAAAATGTGAATGCTTCACTCCTTCTTTAAATGAGGAAAAAGAATACCCTTGGCTGGGAAGGGAGAGGCAAAGATTAAAACAGAGACTGAAGGAACACCCATTCAGAGCCTGCCCCACAGGTGGCCCATACATATACAGCCACCCAATTGGACAAGATGGATGAAGCAAAGAAGTGCAGACCGACAGGAGCCGGATGTAGATCGCTCCTGAGAGACACAGCCAGAATACAGCAAATACAGAGGCGAATGCCAGCAGCAAACCACTGAGCTGAGAATAGGTCCCCCGTTGAAGGAATCAGAGAAAGAACTGGAAGAGCTTGAAGGGGCTCGAGACCCCAAAAGTACAACAATGTCAAGCAACCAGAGCTTCCAGGGACTAAGCCACTACCTAAAGACTATATATGGACTGACCCTGGACTCTGACCCCATAGGTAGCAATGAATATCCTAGTAAGAGCACCAGTGGAAGGGGAAGCCCTGGGTCCTGCTAAGACTGAACCCCCAGTGAACTAGACTATGGGGGGAGGGTTGGGAGGGGAACACCCATAAGGAAGGGGAGGGGGGAGGGGGATTTTGCCCGGAAACCGGGAAAGGGAATAACACTTGAAATGTATATAAGAAATACTCAAGTTAATAAAAAAAAATAAATTAAAAAAAAATAAAAAAAAAAAACTTAAGATGTATTTTAAAAGATAAAACGACAGCGAGACGTGACTCCATTGGTAGACTGTTTACTTAGTGTGCACAAAGCCCTGGGTTCAATCTCCAGTACTGCACAAGCCAGACGTGGTAGGCCATATCTGTGATTCCTGAACTTAGGAGGTAGAGGCAAAAGAAATCTCTAGAAGTTCTAGGCTATTGTTGTTCCAGTCTGGTATACATAATACCTCCTCAGGAAAAGACAGAAGTCCTGACATAAGACTAGAAATGAAGGTGATGGATAGAGGTAGACAGAAGCTTCTTCTCAGCCCCCATTCAGTGAGGCTCACTGAAGCAAGCCCACACCTTCATCATATCTCTGCTCCAGGCCACTGCCTCCCTCTCCCACCCCATGATGCCTCCTTGTATTGGATAATCTGTGTTTCTCGACATATGGAAAATTGGTTTTACTCAGAAGTCTAATCCTCCTGCTCCCTTAGCACAAGAGGAATTAAATCTTTGTTTTCCCTTGTAGTCTCTGATCACAAGGCTGTGTGATACCAAGTATTTACAAAAAGACACCCTTAAAACCATAATTTCATGACCTGGACTCTGGGTTGGCACTTACTGCCTCTATGACATTAATCAAGGTCCGTGTTCACTATGTTCGCATTTGTAAAGTATAGCTAACACTTGTCTCATCCACTTTACAAACAGGGCTAAATTAGATGTGTGTGAGGGTGCCTATAAGTACCTATACTTGGTGCCTGAACTGGTGGTTTGGGGTTTTTATTTTGGTTGGCAGTAGATTGATTGGTTAGCTGGCTTGTCATTTGGCTGGTTGGCTAGCTGTCTGTCTGTCTAGATAGCTGGTGGTTTGGTTGGTTGGATGGATAGAAGGATAAATGGATGGATGGATAAATGGATGAATGGATGGATGGATGGATGGATGAATGGATGGATGGATGGATATTTGCTTGCTTGCTTGCCTGCTTGCTTGCTTGCTTGCCTACTGCTTGCTTGCTTGCTCACTTGCTTGCCTAACTGGCTATTTGGTTGGTTGGATGAATGGATGCCAGTTTGGCAGGTTAACTGGTGAGCTGGTTGGTTGGTTTGTTGATTTCTCCTTTCTTCCCTATAGCAGGGAGAAATAGTACTCAAGGAGAAAGTTCTTCTATTCAGGACACTCAAGGTGAACAGATGTATCAGTCACTGACAGGTCACAATTGACAATTGTTCTGTGTAGACAACATTAGGTCATTAGTGGGTGGATCTTCTCCATCCCGCCCATTCAGATGCATCATGAAGCTAGAAAACTCCAGAAGTTGCAAGATTGAAGTAGACTGTAATGTAAGCTGCCTGTGTGTGTCCTTAGTGTGGGGTATTTAAGCTATCTCCTCTTCAGCTGCTCCTGGATATTTATATGACTGCATTAAATATTACCAATAGAATGAAACAAGGCAAACATGGAAGTGACTACCACAGGGTAATGACCGGGACGGTCCAGCCAGACTCACAGGAAGTGCTCGTGCTATGACCGCACTCCCCTGTCTGTTCCTTGCCTTAGCACAATCACAAGCTAATATTTTAAACATTGCTCTAAAATCTTTCTTTCTTTGATGTAGAAGACCAAATTTTCCATCATTCAAACTTGTTTTTAATACTCCCATGAATCATATCCCTGATGGGTTCTTGCATAACAAATATTTGGAATTTATCAATTATTCTTCAGCACATGTTAACTTCAATTACCGCCGAGTTGACAGCCTTGAAGTTCAAAACCAAAAGCTTGATTTTTTTTTTCTGCTATGTCGATGAGTGTCTATTAAACTTGAAAATAGTTCAAGGATACCGTTCACTCTCTGCACAGATGCCCATGGCCTTCTCTGGGAATATGCATTCACTTCTGTAAAAAGGTCCCTCCATCAGTCATCTGTACCTCAGTCTCGCCTGAAAGCAAACCACAGTAAACAAGAGAGTTATACCAGACGAGGAGGGAGTGGGAACTTCCAAGGTTTGGTGGCAGGGCATGGGACAAAGATTCAGCAGTGTAGCCTTAATTAAATATATATTAATATATTTTATGTAATATAGCATAATATAATGTATTATAAAAATGTACAAATTATATATATCTGAATATATAATTTTTATTTCAGTGTTGCCCATGGCTGACTCTGAGACTACACTGAAGGGTGTCAGCTATCCCATTTAATACATACTCAGAGAAGTTGCCTATGCTAAAGTAACCCCCCAAACACGTTCCCCATTCTGTAGCACTGCCCACTGCAATAGTTTTCAAAAGCACTCAAGAGGAAAGCCTATACTTACATGATATAACAAATATGCATGCACGTTTATATATCCGGGGCTTGTGAGAGACATAGAAGAAGAAATTAAGGTTAAAATTGGGGGGAGGGTACTAAGCACATGTAGTTATTAAAGGAGGTTCCTTTAATTCTCAGGGTCTAGGACCTCAAACCAGGACATGAGGGGCCTAAGACAGCTTTGCCCTTTTTCATTCAGATAAAGGCGATCCCCTTTCACACATGCACACCCTCTGGTCTAAAGTCCAGAGCTCCATCCATCCACCAGGGAAGGGAGTTAGTGATGACTGCTCCCAATGGAGTTACTTTACTGGCAACTGATGCTTTCCCAGTGTTCTCAGTTGGAAAGGCAGGACAGCCTCAGTGAGTACCCAGACACTCCCGCTGGCTCCTGGTTCTCTCTGCTTGTACTCAGGAAGATGAAGTGCTAAAGCTGATTTCTGTTCAAGGACAAGGTAAGCAGCTTCCAGTCTCTGTGGGCCCCAGTCAAAGCCAGTGAGAGACTCCCATGGAGTTGAAAGATGGCAGAAGGCAGATTCACAACCCACTGTGAGTCAACGGTGAAGGCCAGACTCTAAACCTCCCTCTTTCAGGACTGCTATGCCACTCTGTGAGTCTAAGGAAATAGTACTCGGGGTTCCGTGTTGCGTTGCTATTTTAAAAGAAATTTACGATTTTGCTTCCGTTGTAAAACATAAGTAATTTGTACCTACGGGGCTCTTGTCTTTGTTCTTCTGTCTTTCCTCTTCATCAGAGCGATGCCACACCTGAGAAAGACAGGAGTTGGGGACATGAAATATTCTTAACATCCTTTACTCTGTTTTCAACGGACCTCTTTCCTCTTTTCCATAAAACTTGGCTCAGCCAAAGTTTATAAATTTTTTTCTAATTTCTTTTATAATGTTTTTCTTTTATATTTAAGCCAAAATGTTTGTGAATGTCTTTTTAAATTCGAAGAAAATGAAGCCTCTCTCTCTCTCTCTCTCTCTCTCTCTCTCTCTCTCTCTCTCTCTCTTTGTGCAGAGAGCAATTCCAGACCCAGCAGGAATTGTTTATGACTGAATCACAACCACAACAACACCAACAACAAAAACCAAAAACAAAAAAACCTCTTCTCTCACACAAAACATGAGCCCCCTGCCTGGGGTTCACACACTAATGGCTATGTGACTCATAATGTATGCCTCTGAAGCCAAGCCTCTTTCCCTCTGCTGACCCTGGGTCTACAGTAAGTGCTGAACCACTAACAGCAGGTGCCTCTGGGATTGTCTTTCTAGAGGTTTCCTCTGCATCCCTCTTCTGAGCCCTGCGAGCCAGCCAACACTGAGGAATAAAGCTACCCAGAGGCTTTAATTGACACTTGGCATAAACACCACACCTATTAACAAAATCACCATTCTCCCCAGGAGTGAGACCTTCACCTTCTTTGGTCCTGAAGAGCGGCTGATGGGCGCTTTCCAAATGTCAGATGGCTGACAGCCTCTGTTCTGTCTCTGGTTTTTCTTTGTGAGAACCGTGCTTCCTGAGGAACAGACAATATCGGACTTGGGGAAGAAATTGAATTTGGAGTAGAGTTGAGGAGATGCGGACTTGCTAGATAGACCTCGTTCTAAATCTTCCTTTGAACCTCTTAAAAGGCTGTGGGTAGTGGGAAACCATTCAAAGCTCATTACACAGGATAGGAAATTCAGATTTGGGTATTTTGGAAGACGTGGGAGATATGAAAAGATCCAGGGGTAGCCTTTGCACAGTAGCTTCAGACAGGAACTGCTTGGACGGATTTACACTGCAGTCCGTAGTTCTGCGCTCGCCATTTCTATACTCTTTATGTTTGAATGTGCACGTGTGCACGTGTCCCCACATGTGAATACAATTGTCCATGCTCATGTATTCATCTACATGTACAGAGGCCTGCAGCTGACATCAGATGTCATCCTTTACACAGCTCCCTACCTTATATATTAAGGCAAAGTCTCTCACTGAACCCAGAACTCTCCATTTTGCGGAGTCTAACCAGTTTGCTCCAGAGATACCCTGTCTCTCCTTCCCAAGTGTCGGAATTAAAGGAAGGTGCTGTGTTACCTTAGCCACTTTTTGTTGCTATGATACAACACCATGACTAAAAGTGTCTTATGGAGGAGTTTATGGTGGAGGAAAAATGGTACCCAGCAAGCTAAACAGGTAGCGGAGAAATCGCACCACCAACCACACAGGAAAAGCAGAGAAAGCAAGTTGAATTGAGCGGGGCTATACACGCTCAAAGCCCGCCCCCTGTGACGTGATTCCTCCAACAAGGTCGCGCCTCTGAAAGGTTCAAGGTTCAGAGTTCAAGGACCTGAAAATACTGAGGACAGTAGTCATTCAGTCCCCCACATATGCCTTCCCAACTTTTATGGGCTCTGGAGAGAGGCAATCTGGTCCTTGCACAGGAAGCAGCAACACCATCCCCCCAGCTCCAGACTTCAGACCCTGCCCTGTAACAGCATTTCCTCCAGAACAGGAAGATGGCTCTGCAACTCCAGCGCTGACCCGAGTCACGTGACTTGCTCTGCTCGCTGAATGCCGATTCAGTTACAGTGCAATATCCAAATGTGGGCTGGTTGTTTGCTACTGTGAGAAACGCTTTCTGGGGTGCTCCTCTGAGCTCTCCAGTATGTCGTCCGATCCTGAAGGAAGAAAGGCTCTCTCCTCACACTGACAAAACAGAGCTGCCAGCACACATAGCCTAGCTACTATATTCTTAGCCACATCACAAACAAGAAAGGCCTAAGACTGAATGTGATTTGTGACACAGAAATTGGTGAATTATACAGGTCTTTTGATTTATTATTCTTTTATTATTTATTTGTATGTGTGTGTTGCCTGTATGTGTATGCCTGGTGCCCTTGGAGGCCAGAAGAGGGCATCAGAGCCCCAGACACTGGAATTATATAGATGGTTACAGTCTGGTGTGTAGGTGCTAGGAACCAAAACCAGGACCTCTGCAAGAGCTGTAAATCCTCTTAACTAGTTTTAAAATTGATTTTATTTTTTCTTTGAAAACTCCATGCACGTACAGTGTGTTCTGATCACATCCATACACCGAGCGCACGAGCACACACACACACACACACTCCTCTAGTACCTCCCACAGCATCTCCCTCCCAACCCGTCTAGGACCTTCCTGCTGTACATCCCTCCCAACCTCGTGCCTTTCTCTTATAATTTTAAAGGAATATAATTTTAGCCCACTGAGTCCAATTAATGCTGTCTGTAAGAACACGGGTGTAAGATCACCCACTGGGTCATGAACAACCTACTCATGGTTGTTGGCCTTTCTCCTAGGCTCTGCCCTGCAATTGCCTGGCAACAGCCAGGTGTGCCTGACTCTGTATAAAAGGAGCTGCTTGCCCCTCCTCACTCCCTTCTCTTGCTCTCTTCCTCTCTTTCCCCTCTCTCCCTTCTCCCCTCCCCCTTTCTCTCTTTACTTGTTCATAGCTGGCCTCCTCCTCCTCCTCCTCCCCCTCTTCCTCCTCCTCTTCTTCTTCTCTCTCTCTCTCTCTTTCTCTCTCTCTCTCTCTCTCTCTCTCTCTCCCTCTCTCTCTCTCCTACCTCTAGTCTATATACTATACTGTATACTGTATTGTGACTGGTACCTCAGGGAAAAGGGATGACTCAGCATGGGCCCCCAGAGAAACCACTTCCCCTCCCTCCCCCGCAGCATACTGTGCCTCCACCAAACATATTCCTGGCTTCTTTTTCCTTTTTTATAAAACACAACAGTGGTCACCCTGAAAATAGAGAAATGGCTCTCCCTCCCCTCACCTCTCCCACCCCAGCAGCCATCAACCCCCAGTAGCTAGGGAGCGGCCTTTGCACTGGAATATTTTGAATTCTTTGTATTTCTGTTTATTTCTTTGTCGAATGCATAGATGCCCAGAGGCCTCAGATATCCTAGAGTTAGAATTACGAGCTGTTGCGTGCTACCCAACACAGCTGGGAACTGAACATGAGACACTGGCAGGAGCAGAAAATGCTCTTAACCACTGAGCTGTCTCTCCTGCCCCTCTGCTGGGATTTTTTAGAAGTGAGTTTTTCCCCTTTTAAAAGTGGCATTTAACTATCAACACCAAGACTTGCTTTTTCATCTATTTTCTCGTAAAAATACAGCAATCAGTAGAAGGAGCTCACAGTGTCAGAAAAACTTAGGTAAAAAAATAATCTACAAACCTACAAGAAGCAGGTTTAATCCAAAGAAAATGCCACTGAAAAATCATAACAGCAGAACTTCAAGCTCAAGAACACACTCTCTCCTTTTAAGGCTCTCTCCCTCCGCAACTATTCTATAATGGAGACATAATCCGAACCCTCTCCTCTGCCCACTCCCCAAGCACCCCATAATTAAGTGCCACTTCCTCAATCTGGGATAAAACCGTAATGCCCAGTACCGCCGAGCCAGAACAGGAGCCATATGAGTCTGGGAAAATTGCATGTCTGGGGCCACTTGAGCTCTATAAGAACAGTGCTGTAGGCAAGAGCAGAAGGAAGGGGTCCCCTGGTGACAATGTGTTCTAGAAACTGTAGATTTCTACCCTCAGCGTTCAGGGCCCATCGGCGTGAGCTGGAATGAAGCCATTCCTCCACAAGAGAAAGGAAAATAACACAAGGAGCGAGTGAGCTCCCCACTTAAGTGTTGAGGGCCCTCCCTTTGGCTACACGCTCATGATGAACCCAACCCCCAGCTTTGAGTGAGAGCTCTCCCTTGATGGAGCAGTGTTGCCAAGAAGTATTGAAAAGATAAGCCACAGATATCAAAATGCTTAACTATCCGTAGGTGTCATATAAATATAGCCACAGTGGAAAAGTAACAACGTAAGAGGGACTGGGAACAGAGCTCTGTTAGTAAAGCCTTTGTCTGGTTTGCAGGAAGCTATGGGTTCAATCCCCAGCACCACGCAAAGCCAGGTGAGGTGGCTCACGCCAGTCATCCTAGACCTTTGGCGGATTAAAAAGGAAGATCAGAAGCTCAAGGTCATCACTGGTCACTTAGTGAGCTTAAGGCCAGCCCGGGTTACACAAGACCCTGTCTCACAAAGCCAGGAGAAGGCAAGGGAGAGAGGAAAAGAAAGAATGGAGGGGGAAAGAAGGGAGGAGAGAAGGAGAGAGGGGAAGATGGGAGATCATAAAGGGATGAAGATATGTTATTTTTTGTGTGTCCGAAGACAGCTACAGTGTACTAATATACATAACATAAATAGATAAATCTTTAAAATTTTTTGAAAAAAAATGAATGTCTTTGGAAATGAAACAGTTTTAAAGTTCTTAGACTGTAAATGCAATATTGGAGAAACAGAGGTCAGCCCAAATAAAAACAGATTTATAAAGATGTAGATGTTCCTTAACTATTTGACTTTGTGCTTTTCCTGTGACCTCTGAAAATTAACATTTAACTGACAAACAATAATTATCTGTATGTATGGGATACAATGTTGCCATTATTAAGATTTCATTTTTTGTGTATATGTGTGTATGTCTATGTGGGCATATACTAAATGTCTGTAGATGCCCACGGTGGCCAATCTAGGAGAGAGTGTTGGGAGGCACATGCAGCTGTGAGTTGCCTAACTTGGGTGCTGGGAACTGAACTCAGGTCCTGTGCAAGAGCAGCAAATGCTTTTAACTGCTGAGCCATCCCTTCAGCCCCAATTTTAAATATTAAAAAAAAAAAAAACCAAAAAACAAAGAAGCCATTTAAGGGTTGCCAAATGACTCTGGAAATAACTAATTCAATAAGGAAGAATCGAATTTCCTGAGAATATGACATGAGCGACACAGGGGACGGGGAGCATGACCTCATCCGGAGAGAACGTAACAGTCAAAACAAAGCAAGAAGTGGACAGGCAGATGTGGGGAAGGGGCTGTCTAACGATTAAAATCAAAAGACTCAATGAAAGATAGCACTGGTGCCAAGGGGCAAAGCCTGTCTACAGGATTGAATCTGGGACACAAAAGGCAGAACAGAGGCACCCACAATGGTTCTGAAGCAGAGAACAAAACAAAGATATAAATGAATGTTGGACATACATAAATACAAAGGAAAGCAGGCCTGGCCACTCCCTAAATACCAGAAGATAAAATAGGATCCGTGGGTTTTAGGGAATATTGCCAAAAGTTCTGAACACTCTAGGGGACACACCTTCTGAATGTGTTGTGAGGTCTCCTTTCTCTGTGAATTCCTCTCTGCAAGGTAACTTTGTAGCATCTCACAGGAGGAAGTGGGTTCAGGGATCTAGAAAGACTTGAAAGACAGCTCAGCTGGTGAGAGAGCTGGCTGCTCCTGCAGATGACTCAGGTTCAACTCCTAGGGCCCAGGGTGGGAGGCTGACAAGCCCATGTGACTCCAGCCTCAGTAGATCTGATGCCTCAGACCTCCTCTGGATACACTCACATGTGCATAACCTCACATAGATACACACTCACATGCACAACTAAAAAGAAATATTTTAAAGTGATTCCATGTCCCTGCTCTTCAGTATGAGCTGGTGGTCCCAGTCATTTGTTTAGAATGACAGGATGTATTTGATGTCAAGTCATGCCCGTGACAAGCACAAGCCCTAAGAGCCTGCTTCCATGTTCCCTCTGAAAACTCCACCCAGCTGTCATTGTTCCCATTCTAGCTTGGTTCAGGATGAGCCTCCAGGGAGAGTAGAGCCTTCTTCAGGGGGCCAGCTCCTGCTCAGCCCAGAAGCTGATCACAGATGAATGGGTGAGGCTATCTTAGAGCAGAACCAGTCAGTGAAACTCAGATCATTAAACTGTAAAGCTGGGGGCCAAACAAATTATTCTGTGTCACTACCTTGGGAAAACAGGGAAACATTCTTCTAATTGAGAAGGAAAGTAAGGTCCTCTGACCTACACACACACACACACACAAAACACACACACACACACAAAACACACACACAAAACACACACACAAAACACACACACAAAACACACACACAAAACACACACACAAAACACACACACAAAACACACACACAAAACACACACACAAAACACACACACAAAACACACACACATGGGTGCATGAACACACATGCACACACAAGAAAGAAAGAAAGAAAGAAAGAAAGAAAGAAAGAAAGAAAGAAAGAAAGAAAAAGGAGGGAGGGAGGGAGGGAGGGAGGGAGGGAGGGAGGGAAGGAAGGAAGGAAGGAAGGAAGGAAGGAAGGAAGGAAGGAAGGAAGGAAAGAAAGAAATTTAACAAAAAATTAAAGAAGCTATAGACATGACTCACTGGTTAAAAAGCACTGGCTGCTCTTGCAGAGGACCCTGGTTCAGTTCCTAGCATTGATAAGGCGGCTTATCAACATCTGTAACTCCAGTTCCTAGGGGTCTAATGGGCTCCTCTGGCTCTCAGGGCACCAGGCAAGCACACAGTGCACCTGCATACATGCAGACAAACACGCGTACACATAACTTAAAAAACAAAAATTTTAAATGATAAAAAATAAAATTTAAATTTCAAATTAAATAAAAAGGGAACTTAGAGAACGCTCGTTGCTGTATGAGGTAGAGAGATATGTGTTAGAGAAAGTCTGGGAAAACTTTCAAAGATTTTAAAAACTTGGTGCTAAAATGGACTGCAATCAATTGTGCAAACTACCGGCAAACAGAAAAGCAGCAAATGTAAGATCTGCAGAAACAACAGGATCTGTGAACATTAAGTAGCAAATAAAACCAAAACGATCGGAGTAGGAGCAAAGACATAATTCACTGGGATGAGCATAAACAAGATTAAATTTCATATTAAACATGATTGATACAAAAAAGAATCCAATTAAGCAAGGAGTCTAGAATTTGAAAAAAAAATTGTCAGACAAATCCAAATAAACAGAAAACTCAGCTGGGATAGTAAAATAAGACGAAGTTGAACTGGAGGCAAAGGTATTGAGAGGGACCTTTAATGATTTTATAATTATCACTTTACATTGACAAAGAACAAAGTTACCTTCTAAATGTCCATGAATATGCATCAACTAACATTGATTGATCCGTTACAGAAAACGAGTAATAGCAGAAATAAAAAAAAAATCATTTCAACGTCTCTTTACAGTGCTGAGGCTAGACCAAACTGCTACACACATAAGATATTTAAGTTCTGCTGTTGTTCATTGTCTTAAACTCATCTATGTCCGTGAGAACCTAGTGAGGGCTTCCTCCTTCACTCGGGAACCTCGTAACCACTGGTCGTGGGCCTGTGGGGGATTATGGACACCTGGAAGCATGTTCAAAAACGTTTTTATGAATTAAAACATTTATGCCTTAACCATACTAGCTAAAAGGATTTGACCTAGATAACTCATAATGTTTGCTTTAATAATTACCAAACTTTCACTCTGTGGAGAATAGATTCCCAGTACCCACAAAGACAATCCAGACTTCTAAACTGTGCCAGCGGATAGTCTCTAGGAAAGGAAATTAGAGCTGAGGCTGGGTGAGGTGGTGCAGGCCTTTGATCCCAGCACTCAGACAGCAGAGGCAGAGGCAGGAGGATCTCTGAGTTTGAGGCCAGCCTGGTCTACAAACTGAGTCCCAGGACAGCCAGAGCTACACAGAGAAAACCTGTCCAGAAGAAGGAAGGAAAGAAAGAGAGAGAGAGAGAGAGAGAGAGAGAGAGAGAGAGGAAGGAAAGAGGGAGGGAGAGAAGGAGAGAGGGAGGGAGGGAGAGAGGGAAGGAGGGAGGGAGATCCACATTCAAAGAGAGACCCTGAAAAAATAAGGTAAAGAGTAATTAAGGAAGATTCCCAACATTGCCCTCTGGCTCCCACATGCTTATGCATACATATGGGCACAAATCTGAACAAATACACCACACACACACACACAGACACACACACACACACACACACAATGTTAATCAGCAAAAATAAGAACATCCCCTACTGTAACTTAGAAATACACGATTAAGTTAATTCTCAAATTAGCTTCTCAATAAATTGCACTGGAACACTAGGCTAATAACTAGGTAGTTGAGTTTTGAAAGAATAAAGAAAGAAAAGGCTAAGCCAGTTTTACACGAAAGGGGGAAAGATGGGGGTCTGGAGAGATGGTCCAGTGCTTAAGAGCAGTCACTGCTCTTGCAGAGAACATGGATTAAGCTCCAAGCACCCACACTAGGCAGCCCAAAACCACCTGTAACCCCAGCTCAGGAGATCTGACACCTTCTTCTGGCCTGTGCTAGGCCCCTGCATGCAAATGGTGTGTGCTTGTGGGTGCGTGCATGCATGTGTGGGCATAAAGTGTTTTTTAATCTTTAAAAAGAAAAAGTGGAAATATAGGGTGAGCATGGATTATTATTCATGATTCTGGGATGTGGGAAAGGCTATACAAAATAATAAAGACAGACATTTAAGCAAACAGAAAGATAATTAGAACTAACATAGACAAGAAACCCAGAAACAGACATCGATTTGCACATGACGCAAATGCAAAATAGAAGTGACTCTTCAGGGTGATGTCATGTCCTCCATTAAATATGACTTTCTTGCCTACACGCACTTTGGAAGAGAAACTTGCTTTGTTGCTGCAGTTGGACTTAAACTCCTTGGCTTAAGTGATCCTCCTGTCTCAGCCTCTGAATTTCCAGGACTCCGCCAGCCCAGTCAGATCAGTTAAACCATGCTAACAGACACTAGGGCTGTCTCCTCATAATCCTCAGACATGAAAATAACCCATAATTGGAATATTTAGAAACACGAGCTTGGTCCTCCTTTACTTTATATTCTATTTGTGTGTGCAGGATGTGTGCTGGGACAAACTATTACTGCATCGAATCCTAACAAGAAATATGGGTACTTAGTAACCGTCCACATTCCACAAAAGGGAGACAGAGGCCTACATTAAAGTGATTGGCTCGAGGTCACACAGTGAGCAAGTCAGAAATAGGAAATTGAGACCTGAATCCTTCTGACACCCCGAGCTTCCTCCAACACACTCCATGTTCTGTCAGGGGATTTGAAACATCGCTTACACTAGTGACTCATGAATCATACCACAAGACGCTACAGACACAGGAACAGGGACTGACTCCTCGGAGCAATGTATGAAGTTATTAGTGCTGCTGTGACGGTGTCAATCACAGCAGAGCAATACAGAAATGCATACATCTTGCCACAAGCCCTCCCCCTGTCAGGGTTTCTCACCAAACGGACTCAGGGGCTTCCAGACTGTACCTGGAAACCATGGCATAATCCTGCAGGTCCACTTTTAACTTCCTTTCCCTCCCTCAAATAAAGATGAACCAGTACCACTACCACCACCCCACCCAGAGACTTCGTAAGCATAATCCATCCTTCTGGAAGGCAACTGGAATTGAGAACTGCAGGAACCATGGCTCATTCATCCATCATAAGGTATAGTGACGTTGTACCATCTCCCTAAGAAGCACTGGCTGCTACTCTGGGGCCAAGAAAAGTTCATGTTTCTGATGGAGACTGCCAAGATCCACTTCTTCCTGGTCTCCACACTGTTCAGTGTCTTTCTGTACATACCTGTGCCACTATAAATGATGCCGGTCAATCAGATGAATGATGTTTCTTACAGCAGTTATTTCCATGCAACTGGCTTACTTAGATCGTGCTAGAATGGTGGGCAGTGTGGACTGCGTTCAGAAAATAGCAATGAATGGTGGCCCTTCTATCACGATCTCTTTCCTTTGGTTATCTGGCATAAGGAAGGAGTCCCAGTCTTGGTTTTGATGCTGAAAAAAAAAAAAAAAAAAAAAAACCCAGTGTAAAGAAACCTGGAGGGGAAACGGTTTGCTTTAGATCACAATTCCAGGTTACGGTCCATTGTTAAGAAGTCACAGCACAGGATCCCGCCACAGCTGGTCACATCACATCCACCATCAAAGACAGAGAGAAAAATGCCCGTACATTCTCCCTTGCACGTGCTCAGCTCCATATTCAGTTCATTCCTAGGAATGGTGACGCCCGAGGTGGACTATGCCTTCTCAAATCAGTTAGCCATGACGATCCCTTATAGGTATGTCTATAGACTCACCCAAAGAAGACAGTCTCTCACTGACACTCTCTTCCCACGTAATTCTAGGTTATATCAAGTTGACAGTTAAAGCTCTTCATCACGGAAGATGACCCTCCATCAAAAGAAGCCATTGAGTACAGCCATAGGCTCACTTTGGTTGAGGACTAATCAAGAGACGTACCTCTATTATTTGAAGCCATAAATTGGGTGCTGCGCCCCATTCATAACCCCCAGTCCTCTCCATTCTTTAACTTCAAAGTGGACTTCTCACTGCCATTGCTGGTACCTCTTGATGGGAGGACTTTCCTCAAGAAAGAAAGAGAGTACTGTTTTACTTTCAAAACAGTCAAATAAAATAAGCCCCTACCCATGACTGGTAGGAGTGTGTATGTAAACACAAGAGGGAGAAAAGCCTGAGCTTGTCATCTATTATTTCCCAGAATGTCCCTGCGGATGAGGTCTGGTCACTCTCATTGGAAACTGGAGCACTGGCTTGTTAGCGAATCCTTTCTTGGCTGCCTTCCTCTCCCTATCTCACGGCTCCAGCTTTGTCTTCTAAAGAATGCTTTTCGTTCTCTCTAGTGTTTACAGTCCACCACTCCCACCAGGCATGGCTAGGGGCTTATTTGATTTTACTGTTTTGAGAGTTCTAATTCCCTAACATTTCCCACTCTCGAAGGTGTGCTATGGTTTCCAGACAGTGTCTTACTAGGTAGCCCAGGTGGCCCCAAACTCACAATCTTCCTTCCCCAGCCTCCCAAGCACTTGAGATACAGGTAGGAGCCACCACAACCAGGTCATTTTATTTTCCAAATAAAACATAATGCCTGAAACCTTGGCTTAAAGTCTGATTTCCAGAAACTAAGACCCTGCATGCTAGTTGAATGCAATACAAACTGTTGCTGTAAAATTATGAAAGAAAAAAATTTAAAAATGCTGTCTTTTACCCCCACTAGATCCAGCACCACAGTGCCTCAAGATATCTGATAGATATTTCATCTCAGTCAGCAAAGCCTCTCACCCGCTCTGCTCCATCCCATATCACACTGCTGATGGCTTCTCTCTGAGCCTGGCAACAATCTCTCTACCCATCTAGTTCCCAAGGCAGGTCGCCACCATGCCAGAAATATACATCCCAATTCCGTGGCGGCCTAGTGTCTCCAGCCACCACATACTCTCTTGAACTTAAATCCCCACATGAAAGAACACACAACACAACAACCTCTGATCCAATTGATAAGATATAATTACCCACCTAAACATATAAAGTCCTATACGCATCCATCCCTTAAGAACATTCATAACAACCTGTAAATACACACAGTGGAATCTTAACATCAGCCTCCATGTTCTCTCCACGACTTCCTCTGCTCTTCCTGTTCTAGTTTCCTCCTCTTCCCTCAAACTTTTCTCCTGCCCATCTTTCCTTCTCGTCCAATGATAGGCCTCGTTCTATCTTGTACCTGCCTTCACCTGTATGACATCATCCTATATCTGCCTATTAGTTGAATACAATACAAAGTATCCTTGCCTGTTAGCTGAATACAGTACAAAGTATACCTGCCTGTTAGCTGAATACAGTACAAAGTATTCCTGCCTGTTAGCTGAATACAGTACAAAGTATTCCTGCCTGTTAGCTGAATACAGTACAAAGTATTCCTGCCTGTTAGCTGAATACAGTACAAAGTATCCCTACCTATTAGTTGAATATGCCCCCCCAAAGGGTGCAGAAGCTCCTGGATAAAGCAAGGAAACCCTTATTGCTCTCTAGAGGGAGGGGCAGAGATATATGGGAAGGGGGCAAAAAGCATTCTACAGCTCACCTAGTATAAAGAGGCATACCTAAGCCTCTCTCTCACACTTATCTATACACCGAGTACTGAACTTGTTAACCTGATTCCAGAGACTTGGGAATTAAAACTCAGCTGACTTTTAATGAGCACAGATACATCAGATGACCAGAGAGACCTGAGGCCAGCTGGGTTTGACCAAGCCTTCTGTTACATTTTTGCATCATTCTGAAAAAATTCCTTTGAAACCTGTTGGCATTGATTAACAGGGTGATCACTGTCAGAGGACAACCAGAGGCGACGGTGTGACTCACATCGGGACCCACTTCCATATGAGGCTAAGGGTGAACACAACATCTAGGCCTGGAATTAGCTGTGACATGACATACAGCGCCTTGCCACCTCCTTCTGGAGACATCTCAACCACCATTCCTAGAAATGACCAGATCTCCTGTCAGCCTGCCTCCTCCTGGGAACAGCGTCTACCCCACTATCTCCGCCATGCCTGCCGTTTCCACTGATGGAACCTTCTTAACAGATCAGAACCACGTGACCATGCAGGCCCTAGGGGTCTCAGTGCCCTGCTATGGCATCTGACTTTGTCTTCTCTGAGACTTATTACAGAAGAAGAAAGAAGAGGAGGAAGAGGAGAAAGAGAAGAAGGAAGAAAAAAGAAGAAAGGAGGAAGAGGAGAGGAATGGGAAGAAGAGAAAGAGGAAGTAGAGGAAGAAGAAGAAACGGAAACCGTACTTTTAGCCCCTGACCATCTCAGAACGGCACTGGATAAACTTAGTTCACCGTTCCTACAGAGCCTTGAATCTGAATACTGACCCAAGTTTGAATTTTCAGGGTTCCAAATTTGAGGTTTATATTAGGCCATCAGTCATTTAAAGATGAGTAATTCACCCCTCGAGTCCTGGAATTTCTCATTGAGGATGACAACGCAGATCCTGGGGACAATCGGGAAAATGGGTTCAACCCTATAGACCGTGCGTGCACTGCGCATGCTCCAGAAGGCCCGCCGCTCCTCCCTAGATATTGTAATAGGCCCAATTCACAGTCATTTCCCTTTCTGCATTGTCCAGTCCCTTTATTTTTTTTAATTTTATCTTTTCTATTTTTAAGCTATATATTCATTCTTCGGAAATTCCACATGTGTATGAAAGGGATTTTGATCGTATCCACTCCTCAACCCGCCCGCCTGCCCAGATTCCACCCTCACATCTCCCTCCCAACTTCACGTCCTCTTTTTAGCCCACGGAATCCAGTTAGCGTTGTCCTTGTGTGTGTGTGTATGGGGTCTGACACTGGAGAATGGTCAGCCTACCCGGACCCTCATCTCTGAAGGAAAGCGACTATCCTTCCACAAGGAGCAGCCTTCAGTAGCTGACAGCGCCTCAGCTAGCAGTGAGGCTCCTGCCCATGCCGGGATGCTGTCAGCCTTGATGTCCCGGGAGTAGCTGTGAGTTCATGAGTGTCATGGCCAGCAGACTGCCCTCCCTACCCTCTAGCTCTTACAGTCCTCCCCCCTCTTCCAGAATGATCTATGTTTATTGATTTGTAATTAGCTTACAAAGTAACCAGTTTCCCCTCTGTCGATTTTGTTCAGCTCCAACACCCACTCCTTCCCCTCAACTGTATCTTTTTCACCCATGTAGTCTCCACTTTAACATCTTACCGTTTTATAGCCTTCCCTACCTACCCTCTCTGCTAGCGTCTTTTTGTCCTCTCTGGCTCCTTTCCGGTTTCCTAGGCTCTGCCTACATTTTCTGCCACCTAGATAAACATATATAGCAATCAAGCTGGGGTCCATATATGAGAAAAAAATGAATTATTTGTCTTTCTGAGCCTGGATCATCTCCCTTAATATCAAGCTCCCTAGGTCCACTCATTTCCCTGCAAAGTTCATAATTTTATTTTGCCTTGTGACTGAATAAAATTCTACTACCAGTCACCCTCTTAAGAAGCCCACCTTTCCTCTATCCATCCCTTTCAGAAATGTGCTTTAAGCTGCTGTGAAAACAGAGAGGTGGGGGTTTTTTTTGTTTTGTTTTTGTTTTTGTTTTGTTTTTGTTTTTTTTTTGTTTTTTTTTGTTGGTTTTTTTTTGTTTGTTTGTTTGTTTTGTACCATGATAGCAAACTTATATACCAGAAGAAAGTTTCATAGGTGATCTGGCATTTTGTTTATTTTTCTTTATTGTCAATCTGACATAACAGAGGGCAGTTCCTCCCCATTGAGGAATTGATCAGATCAACTTCATCTGTGGCTATATCTATGGGTCATTATCCTGATTGCTAATTAATATAGGAGGTCCCAGCCCACCATGGGTGGCACCATTCCTAGGCAGGTGGTCCTGGGTTCCATAAGAAAACAGCTGAATAAAAGCCAGTGGGGTGAGTCAGTAACCAGCCTTCCTCCATAGTCTCTGCTTATGCCTCTTGCTCTGTCTCCGGTTTTCAGTGCCTGTCAGAACTGTCCATCCACCAGCTGCTCTATTGAGCAACTTCCTCCAAACAAGGAGCTCTCGGTGAGTGAGTCACCCAGAGCATCATCCCACCTTCAAAGTGTTCTGTTACAGTGCACTTCCTTATTGCTCATCCAGTAGCATCCAAACAAAATGACTGCTAGAGATGATGTGCAAAGGCATCGTACAAAGCACTAGTAACATCCTCATTTATTCATTTATATTTTTATATCTTATGTATTTGTGTGTATGGGCGCACAAGCACACGTGTGCACTCTCATGTATTTGGGTATGCAAGTGCCATATCCTGTGGAAAGGTCTGAGGGACAGCCTATGGGTAGTCAGTTCTCTCCTTCAACCACTTAAGTCCTATGGGCCATCGTGGCTACAGTTGCCTTTTCCCACAGAGTCATCTCACCAGTTTTCAGTTGGCTAACAAATAATTCATGAGTAACTTGTACATGCCAGATATTGTTCTAGCCACTGGAGATACTGCTGACCAGGGAAAGCCCCCAGTCTCAGGAAGCTGACCCTGCCTTCAGAGGAACCAGTCAAATACATAGATGTAAGACGTCAGATGGTAGGTAGTGACCACTGTGGAGAAAAATAAAACAGGTTGTTGAGAAGCAGAGCCAAGAGGATGGGGGCTGGGGATGGTGCTTTATTCTAAATCCTCAAAGAGAAAATCTCTCTCTCTTTCTCTCTCTCTCTCTCTCTCTCTCTCTCTCTCTCTCTCTCTCTCTCTCTCTCTCTCGGGAGGTGGCATTCAAATAGGAACAAAATGGAATGCTAGACAAGTAAGTCCTCACCTCTGGAGAAGAAAGTTAGTGTAGGCAGAGAGAACAGGAGGTGGGAGGGAACAGATGAGTCAGAGTCAGGAGGAGGCCAAGTGTGGACAGAGAGCCTCTTCCGGGCTGCCACTGGGGGCTGG
Organism: Rattus norvegicus; assembly: GCF_021556685.1. Taxonomy (NCBI): domain Eukaryota; kingdom Metazoa; phylum Chordata; class Mammalia; order Rodentia; family Muridae; genus Rattus; species Rattus norvegicus. The sequence goes on from NC_141541.1 coordinate 121,045,870, forward strand.
GGATGGGCAGACCCAAAGCACTGAAGTGCCCAAGGGGGATCCTTCAGAGAGTTTGGGAACAGCCACAGGGTGGCGCTGAGGATTTTGAGGAGACATGGACAGCTCCAGGCAGGGAGGCTGTTGAAGAAAGAGGCCACTAAGGAGGCACTGAAGTAATCAGGACAATGAGCCCTGGTGGCCAGGGCAAGCAGTGAGGTGAGAAGGGACAGACTCTGGAGAACCCTTTGGAAGTGGGCACACCAGGCGGGAGGTGAACAGGAAGCCATGCTTGGCTCTACCACTTTGACCCAAGAAACAGAGTATAGTGTGAGAAAGCTGTGACCAGGGTGAATCAGGCAGGCAGAAAAGAACTTCTGATTGGGGACACAGCATGCTTGACGGAGCTGGCCTGGGAGTGGGGGGCAGATACTGACTTTCGAGTTTGTCCCTCATGAGAGAGGTTGGCACAAAGAAGCACATTCACAGATCGTCAACCACGTGGCTGGCCATCAAAGTCATGAGCACCTCCATGCTCGAGCTTCTGGATTTTTCTACGAAGCTACAGTTGGTGCAATGGTTGATTGGATCAAAATATAGAGCAATCGAAACCTCTACCTCAAGAGCCCATTAGTGCCAAACCAGAAAAGCCCCCAGACCTACAGAGAATCATTTTACTAGTTCTACTCATGGAATCTGACTAAGTGTGTGTGAGCATGAACAGGTAAAGGTGACCGAGGGAGGGAATTTAGACCAAAACCATCTAGCGGTGTACAATAGGGTATAGCCAATGGTGTCTCATACATATCGAAGATGAATAGGTATGTAATGACTATGGGTAAAAAGATAAGTGGACAGACAGACAGACATGGGCAGGCAGACTTGCAATGGACGTGGATACTTGACTTGCCACAAAGAATACCGTCAAGTTCTGTCCATTTTAAGAGTCTGTCTCCAGTTGTCCTCATTTAACTCAGTACTTTCACATTTCTCTTTCTAATGTCTATTCCTTGCTTGTCTCGGACCAAAAATTCCATTTTTAAGCTCACTCTTGTCAACCAGACTTGTGAGAGCAGTATTTTATGTGCTAACTTGGATCTGTTATTGCTCTCAAGGATGACACTGGATTTCTCACCTGGTCTGCTCCAGAATGGCAGAAAAGAGGCCTCTAGTGGGGAAACGAGATTTTCCTAGTTTAAACCCTAAAAATAACAGTCCCATAACACTGAATCTCATTACCAAGCAGCGAATGCTGCCGACACTCTTCATCGCTGGTGTTCACGAGACACGTCCCAGAGCCCACGTACTGACACCTACCCATTAAACACACACACACACACACACACACACACACACACACACACAGCCCCAGTTATGCTGTTCCCTCCCGTAAACCCAGGAGGTGTGCACCAAGATCAAGACTCTCATCTCTTCGTCCTGTTATTACAATTCACTGCCTGGGAAATGAGTCTGTGGCTCCAAACCATTCGGTTCCTTGTATGGCAGATCCGGGCAGAACTGGGGAGAGTAAATGAATGCAGCTGCACGGCTGGACTGTGAGAAGGATGGAGAGGCAGACCCAGGGCAAATTGGAGGAAGGGGAAAAGAGAGCGAGAGGCATGACCCAACTCCCTCCAGCTTCCTTGGTCAGCCATAAACAGATAATGACAATGTTTCCACATGTGCAACTAAATTGCTATCCTCTGGAGAAGCCTGAAAGTTCACGGTGGGCTGGTAAACATTCACTGAGTCTTTAGCAAACAGTGGAAGGGATGTAAAAATTCATCATTTTATCCATCACTGGACTGACCTCCCTTGGCCTCAGGCAGAGGACATTTGCAAGATGGCAATGAAAAGCTATGAGCGGGAGGGACCAGCTGTACCCACACATGCATGCTCAGGTCCTGCTCTGCTGTGCAAATAAATTCTGTTGGAGGTCTCGTGGGGGAAACAATGCCTATGGAACCTTTGGGGGATGTTCCACAGGAAAAACACCACTATACCTCACCACACTAGGCATTTTTACTCCCTAACTCCCCCACCCCTTCCTGAGGGCTCTCTAGAAAACCAAAGTTCCTTATTCTGTAAAAACCCATAACTAGTGGGATACACAATTAGCAGAGAACCTATTGTAGGTAAGTGGTACTGGATAGGTAGATACTTAAATACATACATGCATGTATACACATGTACATACATAAATTCATAGGCAGATTGGCTATCCAGTTATCCAGCTCCACTAACACTAAAACCTATGTTTTGTAAAGCAGTGTCAACATCCATGGGGCACTATGGAGTTTGCAAGTGTCTTCCCAGCAGCCCTCACCACACAATGCCTTCAACAGGCTCTGGAGAAACAAGATGGATGCTTTCCACTTCACAGTCAAGAAGCCAATGCCCAGAGTTAAGGCAACAGGGGTTGCATTGGACATTCTCATGCTGCTGTGACCACATCTGACAGAAAGAAATTAAGGGAGTGTGCTAGCTTGCTCTCTACGGAAGGGGCAAGAGACTGGCCAAAACCAGCATGGGGAGAAAAGGGTTTGACCTATGAATTTATGACATGGCCCATAGTTAAAAGAAATCAGGAAAGGACTCCAGAAGGAACCAGGAGCAGGAACTGAAACAGAAGCCATGGAGAAACACTGCTTACTGGCTTGATTGCTTCATGGCTTGCTGAACTTGTGTTTTTATAAAACCCAGGACCATCTGCCTAGGAATGGTACTGCCCACAGTGGACTCTCACATCAATCACTGACTAAGGAAATACCCCACAGATTTGCCCACGGGCCAGTATAATGGATACACTTCTCAACAGAGTTTCCCTGTTCCCAGATAACCCAAAGGGGTTTCTATCCATCCCAGAGGGGGAGACATAGTAGAATACTTCATTGAAGGCCACCAGAGAGTGTAGCAAAGTTTCCTCACAACACCATAGATTAGAAAGCCCAGAGAGAGCCTAAAGGGACCAGGGGCAGAGCTATCATACTCAAAGGCCCACAGTAGTAACCGGTTTCCACTAGCTACGCCCCACCTCCTGGTGCTTCTGCAGTCTCCCAAAAGAGCATTACCTGCTGGGGACATTCAAATGTAAACGTTACCAAGAGCTGAAGTCAGTGTGTAAGGCACAGCAGGACAAAACTTGCTGGCCCTGAGACTGCTGTCCACCTGAAAGCGCTGTGGTAGTGTGCCTTTCTTCACAGAAAAAAAGTGGAGAGGGAGGAGGCAGACAGACCTGACCATCATGAGTACAGATTTATTAATACCTCCAAAGGTCTGCTTGTCTCTAAGTTCAGTAGTTCCTGCAGAGGCCATCGGTGTGCATAGAGACAGAAACCAGATGATGCCAGGTGCAGGAGCTGGTCAAGGAGTCTGGAAATGTCCATTTCCTTGACTTCATCCCCACACCCCCAGCACCTATCTCCATGCCCACAACACTGTCCCCATTAGTGTTACCGTTACTCTGATGGCAATGATACCGACCTGTTTCCCATGTTAGCTATGTGCCAGGCAATGGGCTGGGTTCACAGCTGACACCTCTGTGCTTTGTCCCACCGTGATCCTACCATGATCCTATGAAGTCCCCTGCAAGCCGCTTTACTTGAAAGCAAGAACAAAAGAAACACGCTAAATCTCAGACCAGCCATCCCATGATAAGCATCTCCCTCAGCCTCACCCTGGTCTCAGCAGCTCTGACTGAGCGCTCATGCCTCTATTCTAGCCACTGGTGCATGGTGACTTCAACAGCCTCCTCTGTCTCTGATCCAGCTGACCTGAGCCACCTCCTAACTAGACTTGTAAGACTTCTACCAGCTGGTCTCTGGTCCCCTTTTATAAGGTTCCCAGCTGGTATGAGGTCTCTCACACCAGCAGACTTTAGAAGGCTACGTCTTCCACTCCTCATACCTTTGCAGAGCCCCCTCCTACTGAATATTAACTGACCTATGAGGGTATTGGAAGAATACTGGGGGTGGGGTGGTTCTATGCTTGTTCTAAGTAGAACGGGGGGGGGGGGGATGTGCAGTGGTTAAAAGCACAGGGTGCTCCCCCAACGACCCTCAATCCATTCCCAGCACCTACACAGCAACTAAACAAGTGTCTGCAAGTTCAGGTCCACAGATCTGATGCCTTCTTCTGGGTTCTGCAGGCACGGCATGCACAAATTGCACAAAAATACATGTAGGCATCTCCAGAGTTTCGGCTTTTGCACTCTTTTGGTTGCTCTGAGCTCCCCTGTTAGAAATCTCACACCTTGCTGATCCTGAGTGGTCTGTGAGGACCGAAGAAACCCTGAAGCCACACAGCAAAGCAAAAGAGAGTTGTGACCCCAGCTGAGCCCTTGCAGTCTGTCCCCAGTTACTAGAACTATCGTAGGTAAGACAGGAGATCTGAAGGTGTTTTTGACAGCAATGGAGTCCTCGATAAACTTACCTTGGCCGCTAGGGTCCAGGAAAACTCGGTGCCCTCTAAAGTCACTAGGACAGGTGGCTTTTGCATCCTTGTCCAGAGAATTCAAAGGATCCAATTCACAAACCATAAGGGGAGAGTTTTAAAGAGAAGTTTATTGTGGGAGCTTAAGAGAGACAGAAAGCAGCACTCCTGTGTAGCCCAACTGAACCCTGGCAATAGATACGCTGCTGCCCTAGCAGATTTTTCAAGGATTTGTGGTAGAAACTGGGGTGAGGTACAGTCCAGTTGGCTGCCCATGTGCTGTGTGGTAGCCTCCTCTCATGTCCAGGTGCGCAGCTTCTAGGCAGGGCCAGAGGACAAGAACTAGAGAACCAGAAGTTCCTGCTATCCTTAGTCCCTCCAGCAAGGGCATCCTCAGAGCTGTCTCTCTGTCCTTCCTGACCAGCTTTATCTTCTGTCCTCATCCCTGGACAGAGGAAGCACAGAGGACATCTCCGCCCAGCAGAAAGGAAATGAAACCAAGATATTCTGCCCCTGCTGTGTTCTGTCCAGATTCCAGACCCTCAGGGCCACAAGAAACAAACAACACACTATTCTTCTGCTAACTCCTGGTGGGAGTTTGCCACAAAGCCATCGGTATCACCCAGGTCCACGTATTATTTGCATAAATTTAGAGTCAAGCATCCAGTTCAATCTGGTTATTTCCACAAACTCCTTCTGATCTCACCTCACCACTTCTGACCCTAGACATAGTCCCCTGTACAGTGATGACTTCAAATGCTGCTCAACCCCTAGAGCCCACCCCCACATTCTCAGCCCCAGCCGAGAACTAAGGCATTACAGAGGCTCAGGCAATTACCGTGGGCTGGTACGAAACAAGCAGCCTGGCGCTAGCCCACACCGGGAGAGACATTAGCGGAGCAGGGCTGAAGGGAGACTGTCCAGCAGCCGCCTGTTCTCAGTGGGGCCTCTCGCCAATCCTGATGTCCACCCACACAGCATTCAACAACGACAAAAAAGTTCCAGGAACTGTGACCATCTGAATTATGATCCGGATTTGTACACTCTGGGGAGGTTTGATAAAAATTCAAGTAAGAAAAATATCCAATATCACTGCCAGCAAGACACAAAAGGCTATATTGGTTCCCAATTTAAAAATAATAACGCCATCGTTTGGCCCCCTCTGGAGTGGTTCAATCAGATCCGGCCCGTTTCTCACATTTAATGTCTGATATAATGACTAGGCTTAATTTTAGTGGAAGATTTCTGCATAAGAAATGGAGAAGAATTCGTAATTCCCCAGAATTAGAATTGATGTCACTGGACTCTTAAAATATGCATGTCGTCCGAAAATGTATCAAGGGTGAAGAACCTGACAGAATCGGCTAACGCCGCTGGAGACCACACCTCAGAGGGGCTTTGGCTTGAAGTCTTCCCTGTAAGCCATGATGTAGGTGACAGTAAGAAACTGACTCAAGGTGTTGCAATTCTTTTTAAGAACTCAGAAAATCTCATTAGGACTTAATTGATTTCTCCAGAAAGGCCTTTTCATAAAGGAAGATGCCCTGTGTTAGGTCCTTCGATCGAAGGTCTAGTGGCCTGAGTTGAGTGCCTGTGAACTGTCAAGCACCCTGATCCACCCTGGGGCTTCCCATGAAGTAGAGCACAGTTCTGGTTCTACAGAGGATGCTGGTTTATCCAGGTGCTCGCTCTCCTCCTCTCTCTCTTCTGCCTCTGTCTCTCTCTGTCTCGTCTCTCTGTCTCTGTCTCTCTGTCTCTCTGTCTCTGTCTCTGTCTCTCTCTGTCTCTCTCTGTGTGTGTGTGTGTGTGTGTGTGTGTGTGTGTGTGTGTGTGTGTGTGTGTGTGTGTGTAGAGGAAGAGGAGTCAGGGGGCTTAAGGTTCCTCAGACCTCCCACCCTTCTCATTTCCTGTGGTTCAATTAAGGAGACCATTCCGATGTGGCCTCCAGACACCCGGGGTTCTGAGGCGCCCCCTAGCGAACTGCATCCAAATGCTAGTTCGTTTTCCTGGCACAGACAGATCCCGGGCCCAGAAGCAGATTAGAATCCCAAACTGCAGAGTCGCTTTATCCTTTGAGCCTCCCTTTCCTTGTCTGTAAAATGAGAACAAATCTTATTTTAGGCTTTTGAGACTCACGAGGGGAAAGAGATCCATTTCTCAGATGCTCAATGCCAGACCAAGACTTAAAATTCACATACAAGCGAGGAATTAAAAACTTCCCCCAAGAAAACCAGTTAGGGAATACAGGGTGGAAGAAGAGGCCACACAATGAAGTCAGGAAGCTCCCACAGAGAGGAGACTCACCCTGAACCTGGGAAGGAGGAACATGGGAGGTGGACAGTCACTTTTGAGTCTTGTAGCCAGTTGAGGTTTTCATGGGGCTAAACAGGAAACCCACACTCCCCTGGACTTAGAATTCTGTGCAGGGGTGAGCAGAGGCGCTCCAGTAACCAGAGCACACAATCTCCAATCAGTGATGCAAGGAGTCCAGCTGTTTGGGATCAAGTAGCCCTGGTGATAGGAGCGAGGAGAGCAGGTGGGACGCCAGCAGCACCCTTCTGGACCTGTAGTACCTTCTCCCCAGCTCCCTAGAAAGCCAACACATCCCAGCCCTTCACCTTACAACCAAAACAAGCCCTTGGTGTTTTTCTTGCTGTTCAAAACCCTGTTTTGTAGCAATAGCAAGAGAAAGGCTGATGTAACACCTGAGTTCCCCATGCCTGCATCTGGAGACAGAACCAGTACTGGGTAGGCAGTGCTGGCTACATGCCGGGCTCTCCACAGCTTTTTACCCAAGTGAGAGATGCCTAACCTAGGATTGGTTGACATCAGCAATGAGATTTCCGTTTCCAGAAGAGCCTCTGTCACCCAAACCTCAAGACAGTGGCTCATTCCACACACTTCCCTCAGGGCCATCCTCACCTACCCTCGTTGTCATCTCATGAAGGAGTTGGCACTTGCAAAGAGTACCCTTAAGATCCACTGGTCCTAAGACAGCACATAGTTCAATGAAACCCTGTGCCTTCTACAAGGAGGAAAGATTTAGCTTAACACAAACCCAAGGCCTCAGCCAATGAGGAAATCCAATGTTTATGGAGAATCGGGTAAGGGCCACCATCTCAATCCACAATTTACTTTTTTAATTTTTTAAACTTTATTATTTAAAAAGTAGATGCAAATAAATAAAACACCATACTCTGGAATGAACTGGATTACTCCGGAATGAACCGGATTCCAAGTCTATGCTGGACGTAGGGGAGGGATGGAAGTTATGAGAGAGAACATGAAGTTAACTGGTTTTCTTTCTGAATCTCTCGAGGAGTTTTTGGTTGGGCGGTGGATAAGCACATAAACTGTGTGATACTACAAGTGTAAAATTCAATGTGAAGCTCTGTAGTCTCTCCCAAATGCTGAGCCTATCTGGGTAGAAGTTTCACTGAGTTCTGAGAGTTTAACAAACTTAGTTTAGTAACTAGGATCAACTAACTTCTTATGACCTTTACTTAAGGAAAATACTCTAGTGGTGTACATGGATGAAGTAAGTTGAAATCTCAAAGGCTTGGTCCCTAGGAGACAAGGATGCTAAGAGATAACTCACTCTGTCTAATACCTTGAAATGTTGTAGGCTGGACTGAATAGATCAGAAGAGAAGGGGTGGACCTTAAAAAGACAATGATGTAAGCATGGTCAGCACTCGGGGAGCAGGGGTAGGAGAGGCAAGAGGATCACCATAAGTTCAAGGCCAGCCTGGTCTATGTACGGAGTGAAGCTTTGTCTCCAGAGCTGAGATGGTTCCTCTGGTAAACTTCTTCCCTCACAGGGATGAGAGTCAGATCAGAGTCATGGCCATGTAGAGAAGCTGGGCATGACGGCACACCTGTAATCCCAGCACTGAGGAGAGGAGACGGGTGAGCCTTGAAGCTCACTGGCTGGCCAGCCTAGCCTCATGTGCTAGCTAAGAGTCTCGCAAAAGAAGATGGAGCTAGACTGATAGTTCATCAATCAAAAGCACTTGATGGCCGTGCTGAGGATTGGAGTTGAGCTCCCAGCACCCACAATGAATCTCAAAACCATCTGTAACTCCAGTTCCAGGAGATAGGCTGCCCTTTTATAGCCTCCATGGCCATCAAGCATACACATGTTATACATACATACATACAAACACTCATGTACTTAAAATGAAATGAGTCTTAAGGAAAAAACAAGCTGGAGAGAGACTAAGGAAGACACACAAAATTGACCCCTAGTCTCCATTTACGTGCTTTGCACGCACATACATGCATGTGCATCTGTACTTACACAGGAACAGAGAGAGAGAGAGAGAGAGAGAGAGAGAGAGAGAGAGAGAGAGAGAAACAGAGATACAAAGAGAAGGTAAGGTACAATTCTTTGTCTCTAAGACTAACATGAATCCATTGCCCACTTGAAGGTCAGTGGCTTCTCGCTGCATTGTTTCCTACACAGGACATCTTTCTCCAGAAACGCCTCCCAGTTTTGTTTCCCCTTCTATTAGCCTCATGGAGTATCCCCCCAAACATCCTGTGGTCCAGGCTCCACTGTATCTAGCCAGATGACCAAACTGCTCATCACTACAAAGCCAATGTCCAGACATGGGGAGACGGTAAATCTGTCCATCCCTTGCCCCACTTCTGCCTGACTCTGACCCAGATACTGAGTTGCTCATGGGCCTTTCCTTTCTTATAACTGGTAAATCATGCTTCATATCTGCACAGAGGAGAGCCGAAGTAGAATCAGAGACCTCACAATCCAAACCCTTACAGTGTCAAGTGACCCATTGGTTACCCAAGCCCTCATGTGTCACTCTTGACACTCTTGAGTCTCTAAGGATGTGTGAGGTATCAGCAAACAGCTGCCTCAACCACGAACGTTGTCCCAGACACAGCCTATCTTGTCTTCCTTCTGACAGCACCTCGAAAAGAGACCTATACCTGAGGCCTCCTACATGTGAGTTGTCTCCCTGTCTCTCTATTTTGGCTCTCTAGTCTTGATGATTTCATTCTGCTTGCTCGAAAATGAAGCAGATCGTTGGGAGGGGTTTTCTAGCCAGGATCCAAATTATCTTTCTTAACAAGCTATGATGAATGTTGGAGAAACCACAGCCAATGGAAGAAAAGAGCGAAGGAGGTGCCCAGTAAACCTTGCACCTGGTAGGGAAAACACGTTAAAATACTCCATCCTCAAACCCCTGCCTTTGTTTTCTGAAAGCTTCTCCCGTGTATCTGCCTGTCTGTATATAGATGTATATGTACACATGTGTAGATGCATGTAAAGATCAAAGGCAAAGACAGGATGTCACTCCTTAGGATCCTCTTTCATCGGCCTGGATCTTTACCGAGTAGGCTAAGCAACCTGGCCAGAAAGCTGCAGGGATCCACCTGTCCCCACCTCCTATCTTGCCATGCCTGGAGTTATGAGCATATGCCGCCACACCTGGTATTTTACATGGGTTCTGGGAATCTGAATTCACACAGACAAGGCAAGCAATTTACCAAGACATTCCTCCCAGCCTCTATTTCTTGCTATTTTAGAAAACCTTTGGAGATTGGGTGGTTTTTTTTCCTGCATACAATGCTGTTTGAGTCAGACAACCTACAAAGGAAGGCTGTCAGACACCCGAGGTGGCCCCACAAATGTGCCATGCATGCCCTCTGGTTGAGTTGAGCCTGGGTCATTCTCTGAACCCTGTACAAAGCAGACAGTCAGCAGATGACTGTTGAACGGATTCAGACATGAAACAGAGCTTCAGAGGGTCTTCTCTGGTTGCCTGGGAGCACACATTTACCTGCCTGATCTCCGCAGCCATGAGAACAGTGGTCACATGTGTCTGGTCTCAGCTTGGATTCTCTGCTCAAACTTGTTCCATAGTCATTGAGCACCTGTTTTCTTTGGCAGGGCCGCTTCCACAGAGCTATTCCAGTGGACATTAGACTTATTGCCTGCTACATCTCTAGTGAATGATAGCTTTTGTGACAGGGAAAATGCTCCACGTCCTCACGAGTCCCATCAGTAGACATCGCTGTAAGATAGGAACAGAGCAGCAGGCAGAGACGACCGCTAGTGAAGATTTAGCTCCTGGTTAGCAAGAACAGACTTTGCAAGTAGTTTTGGAAATGAGGTCAAACCCATTTGTTTCCAGATGGTCCCAGACAGTCCAAAAAGAAAAAGTAGCAAAGGGTAATGGAAAATTTTTCAGGCATCGTGTGGTCATTCATCACATCTAACCAGCACCTCTGTTTCTGAAAGGCTGGATAAATCTGTCTTGGAGCTAACCGTGGATCTGTCTAGTAGATGTGAACTTTATTTTTCTAAGTAACAACTTTTCATTGAATGCTTCCTAATCTGATACAAAGTAATCATTCCTCCGATGTTGCAATCCACTGGTCTCTTCTAGCATTATTCACACAATCGTTTTTGTTGAGCATCTATTGTTTCTGGACATGGGGATGGAGTAATGAGCAGATCATCCACCCTGTGAAATGTATGTATTCACTCTATTTGGGCCCTGGGGAAGATCAACGAAAAGGGGTGTGTGTGTGTGTGTGTGTGTGTGTGTGTGTGTGTGTGTGTGTATGGTATGTGTGTATGTATGTGTGTATGTATGTGTGTATGTGTATGTGTGTCTGCTTGTGTGTGTATATGTGTGTATATGTGTGTATGTGTGTGTATGTGTATATGTGTGTATGTGTGTGTATGTGTGTATGTGTGTGTATGTGTGTGTATGTGTGTGTATGTGTATGTGTGTGTGTTTGTGTGTGTATATATGTGTGTATGTGTGTGTATGTGTGTGTCTGTCTATCTGTCCGTGTGTATATGTGTGTATGTGTGTGTATGTGTGTGTCTGTCTATCTGTCTGTGTGTATATGTGTGTATGTGTGTGTATGTGTGTGTCTTGTCTATCTGTCCATGTGTATATGTGTGTATGTGTATGTATGTGTATGTGTGCATGTGTGTGTATGTGTGTGTATGTGTGTGCGTATGTGTGTGTGTCTGTCTGTGTGTCCATGTATATGTGTGTGTGCACGCGCATGTGTATATGTGTATCTGTCTGTGTGTCCGTGTCTGTGCATGTGTCTGTGTGTCTGTGCATGTACATGTATATGTGGGTAATCGGTGGGAGGTTTCAGATGAAGGAGGTCAGAATCACTGCGGTAATAGGGGCCTGTTCTCTGATGTAGAGTCCTCAAGGCAGACTTCATGAGGTGGACATTCAATAACTAGCTTTCGATTAAACTGATGCACATATAAATGAGAAGACCTTTCAATGGGTCTTCTCTAGCTGCCCGAAAGTCCTTGAGGCAGAGCCCTGAGAGAAGTGTGAAAAGTAAATCTGGAGAGAGATCATTCTAGGCAGAAGTAAATCCACGTGTAATAGTCCTGGGTCAAGAGACGTCTGGAATTTTCTGTGATGGAAAAGGAGAGCTCTAGAGTGGAGGGACTGGAGGGAAGAGACTATGATGCAAGGTCGGAGATGCATATCTATGAAATGCTACAATATAGAACAATATTTTATCTGCCGTTATGCCCTCCATACCTCTTCCCTGCCACACGAGAGTATTTTAATAACTATTTGTCACTGTTATAAATGGATGGATAATTTACTTGTACTTTCCGCCATTTGGGTGCACTCTTTCCATTGTTATAAAATCATGAATTTAATCTTTGTTTTCACTTCTATTTGATTCCTGAGTCTGAAGTAAAAAAGCTCTTAGCCAGTGGGTGCACAGACGGATTGGTACACAGATAGATGGATTCATGGAACAGTCAACTCAGACATGGCGGTGTTAGGCACCTGTACATCCTGGCCATCATGACCTATACACAAGGTAGGAATCGAGTGAGCCTCTCTGTCTGCTTGTGCTTCTATCTACCAAGTGATAAAATGTGAGGAACTTGAATATCCAGGATAAGTGGGTATTTGAGTTAGAGTTTTGCTTTCCTGAGTGACAGGGTCTCACTGTCTCAGCGGGAGCCCCATTGTGAACATCTTCAGCTCAGTGGCCTGGAAAAGTCGACATTCTACCTCAGTGACTCTCCTCCTGTTCCTGATTACATCTACTCATTGCCTGGGTGACTTGTCATTAGCTTCTGCCTGGCTATTCCACCACAACACTACATTGTTAAGGCTCATCTCCCTTAAAAATACAAAAATCCCAGGAAAACCCAATAAAATGTTCCTTAAAAAAAATAAAAATAGGAGTTGAACTCCACTAGGTTCTTGGCTGTCACTCAACTCCGGCTTCCTTTTCCTGGGTGCTGCCCACATGTAGGGCCAGCATGACTATGAGACAAGATTAAATGTTAATTGAATCAATAATGAGCACAGACCTCAGGACCCAGTCAGACCTTCCAGGAGAAAATAGAAACCAACTTTAAGGTTATAGTTGCCGGGTACAAAACAGGATGTGGAGACCAATAATACGCCACACGCTGCTACAAATCATCTGAAATAGAAATGACAAAAGCACGCCAAGTCACAATTACTTCAAAAAATACCCACCCAGGAACAAAGTTAGCCAAGGGAATGAAAGCTCCCTACCACGAAACCATAAAACATTAATGAAATATATTTAAAAGGACACACACACACGCACACGCACACGCACACGCACACACACACACACACACACACACACACACGCACGCACACACGCACACACAGCAACCTCAACCTAATGGACCAATTCAATCCCCCTTCAAAATATAACATCCTTCGCAGAACTAGAGAAAAGACAGTCCTAATATTTTGGGGACTCACAAAGAACTTCTGCAAACAGCCTGCCCTAGCTTTCTGTCTGTTGCTATGATAAGCATCATGACGAAGGGTAACTTGGGGATGAAGGGGCTTATGTTGGCTTCGAAGTTAAATCCATGGAAGCCAGGGCAGGAACCCCAGGCAGAAACCTGAAGGCAGGAACTGAAGCAGAGAATGTGGAGGAGCAATGCTTACTTTCTTATGCAACCATGAGGCTGCATTAAAAACGTGTGAGTGTGCATTAGCACACATGCGCGCACACACACACACACAAACACGCGCACACACATACACACACACGCCTGAGCGTGTGCCCACACACACTCACACACATGTATGCCTGTGGGAGGACCGAACCCTCTCACACCAATCAGAAAATGTCCCACAGGCTAATTCGATGGAGACAATACCTCCATTAAGGTTCTCCTTCTAGTTTATGTCAAGTTAACAGAAACTGACCCGCACATGGCAAAGTAATACTGAGCAAAAAGAACAAAACAAGAAGCACTAAAAGACATGAGCTCGAAATAGACTCTAAGACTATAATAAACACGACGACATATTGCTGGCACAATTGCAGGACAAATAAAACAGAATGGACAATCAGAAGCAAATCTACACATCTACAGCCACTGGCTGTGTAAATGTGTAAAAGCACACGCTAGAGAGAGGACAGCCCTGTAAGCCAACGGTACTGGCCAATTGCAGCAGATATCCACATGGGGAAGAACGGAGTAAGAGCTGTATCTCCTAATTATGACAAAACTTACTCAAAATGGATTAAATAGTGAAGTGTAAGACATGGATTCACTAGAAAAAACAGAGGCCATATGTCACGGTACTGGAATGGGTGAAGATTTTTTTTTAAAGACTCAAAAAGCAAGCCCGGCACAGGGGTGCACACTTTTAATTCCAGTCCTCGGGAGGCAGAGGCGGGTGGATCTCTGTGAGTTCAAGGCCACCCTGGTCTACAGAGTGAGTTCCAGGACAGCCAGTGCTACACATTGAGAAACCCTGTCTCAGGGAGGAGTAAAGACTCAAAAAGTACAGAAAATGAAGAAAATTTTGAAAAATTAGATGGCATCAAACTAAAATGTGTCTACATAGTGAAAAAATCATCTAAAAAGAAACTACAGACTAGGAGAAAACAGAAATCCAACAAGAGACCACTATCCAGACAAAGAGGAAATACACGCACTCTTACACACTCACAGTCACACACTTACACACTCACAGTCACACACTTACACACTCACAGTCATAGTCACATACTCACACACATGCACACACTCTCTCACATACTAAACTCACACACTCACACACATTCAGATACTCACACTCACACACAAACAACACACTCACAAACATACACTCTCACATACTCTCACACATTCTCACACACTCACACACATTCACACTCATGCACTCACATGCTTACACACTTGCATCGCACACTTACACATTCACACTCATACATTCACTTACACACATTTTCACACACACTCATACATTCACACTCACAATTCACACTCACACACACTTGCACTCACACGTACATTCACATACACACATACACTCACACACACTCAAACTCACACACTCAAACTCACATGCATATACATACACACACTCATACTCATACACTTACACACTCACACATTCTCACTCACATATGCACACACACACACCCTACAATATTAGTTACTTTTCCATCACTGTGATGAAACCCCACAACCATTGCAGTTTACAGAAGAAAGGGTTCCCTTGGGGTTACAGTTCCAGAGGGTGGAGTCCGCGATGGCCGTGTGAAGGTACAGTGGCAGGAACAGAAAGCTGAGGACTTACTTAATAGTTGAACAATTAAATGAAGGAAGGACCTCTGAGCCACCCAGATGGCAACTAAGCTGAATTCAAAGCCCACTATTGGGCTGCAGAGATGGTTCCGCTGTTAAGAGCACGTGGTGTTCTTGCAGAGGAACTGGGTTCAGTTCCCAGCAGTCACATCGGCTGGCTAACAGACACCTGTAACCGTAGTTCCAGGGAATTCAACACCGTCTTCTGGCCTCTACAGGCATCTAAAGACACACACGGTGCGAGTGCCTATGCCTTTTGGATTTCAAAATAAATAAATGCTTTTCCTTTTAAATCAAATTCCACTATTCCCTTTCTTCAAACTGCACACCTTGCCCTGAGTCAGATTTCCACATGGGATCAGTTTCATATGTTTACAAAAAGGGTCATTCTATACACAGTGTTCACCAGGACATCAAAAAGAGAGACACTAGGACTTCAGCTCTCACAAAAGGGTGACCAGCTGAGCCCTCGGGATGGTAGAAGGAGACGTTGGAAAAGAAGGGTACCTCTTTCTTTCCTCCTCTCTACATAGAGTTTCTGCAGATTTCAGTGACGCTCACTGTTCACCACTCACACCAGCGACAGCAAAGGAGGCATCTTTTATCCCCATCACTTAAAATGGAAAGTCAAAACGCATAATCATGGGATTAGGAACAGATGAATCTGGGGACGATGAAAATCCCTTCAGAACAAATTGCAAGATAGCTTTTGTTCTTTGCCAAAATGTCTCTTCTCTTTATTTAAGCTTTTCTGAATTATAACAGAGATGCCATCAAACCCTTGAGTTTCTTTCCTCAAATGAGCAGAATCTGCTCTCCAAGAAGTGTGCACATGTACATGTATGTGTGCCTGTGTGTGTGTGTATGTGCCTGTGTGTGTATATGAGCATGTATGTGTGGGTATATATGTATGCATATGACTGCGTAGGTAAGTGTGTGTGCATGTGTGTATGTAAGCATGCAAGTGTGTGAACATATATGGGGGGTGTGTATGTGCGTGCATGAGAGAGAGAGAGAGAGAGAGAGAGAGAGAGAGAGAGAGAGATCCTCATCCCAGGTTGTTCTCCTCAAACACCCTATGTTCAGCCTACAGGGAGCCAGCCCTTCAGGGACAGCAGCACCAGCCCAGTGTCCATAGTCTAGAACTGGGTTCTGTGTGCTCCCACACCCAAGCTCCCATGCTCCAGTGATGCGTCTTCTCTTCCTTGTCCTTAGGAGACGGATGATTCTTACACTTGCTGCCGGCACCCATCACATAATGGTCTGAGACACACATGCTAGGTGCATGTTTCCACCATTGTAAGTTCTTCCTCCCAGAGACAGTGCTCGTGCAAACTCAAACGGTTTAAGTCGGTCACACAGTGTCATCTCCAGACCCCGTCAGGGGACACAGTAACCCCAGGAGGCAGATGCTGGTGTAGGGAGGCACATCATGGTCTAGTCCTTTCCCTTAAAAGTAAGCAGAAAACGAGTTCTAAAATACGTAGGAAAAGAGTAAGATTGTACAATATACATAATTGTCTTCCTAGTCTTACTCAGCTGGCAGCAGGCAGGGCTGTTTACATCTGCAAAGGACCCTGGAATGGATGATGCTGTGAAGTCAGGAAGGCTACAGTACACTGGGGAGAACCCTTTCAGCTACACTGTAACCTTATGACACCGTTATCGTATGTGGGAGCGTCACAGACCAGAATACCATCATGTAGCATATAATAGCTGCGTTAAGTGTAAGGAGTGTCTACAGTTAAGGCCCCTCAAAATCTTTTCAACTATTCAATTCCCTGAATCAAATTATCTCTGCTAAGAAGACTGATGTGGCTCCTTGTTCCCTTGTTCGACCCTCACAGACACAGCAGTGGCCTTCGTTGGTATTTCTGACGTGAGAACGGATACTCCCTTTACACGTTTATGGATTGGTCAATGTGGGTGAACATCTTACATGCCTGGCATTCCGGTAAGGACTGGAAAAAAGGAAACCTAATGAGACATTTTCTGCTCGCTCTGCTCAGCAAACTACCGTAATAGCCAAATAAGTACAACATACTGAAAAGCGCCGTAAGAGACAAATATAGAAATTGCTATCAGTCTTTATGACAGGGGAAACAGAAGGGAGAAGTAACTTTGTTTAGGAGAATACAAAAAAAAAAAAAACAGCTACACAGAGAAAATTTTAAAATCGGTTTTCAAGAGCCATCTTATCTGATCATTGACTGTGGAAAAAGATATACCGGGAAAAAGCTATCGGCACACTATTTTCTTTATGTATTTGTAACGTTAAAACTAAGATATCAATCTGACCCATTGAATCACCGCCAAATCTCTCAGGCTGTAAGATGATATTAATTTGTAACACATGAACTCCTATAGAACTATGAATAACGTCATTGCTTAAAACTAAGCTACCCCCCACAAGCTTCTCTATTAAATGCTTGCTCCCCAGATGGTGGCGCCATCTTGGGACTCCATATGTCTTAGTGAGGGTTACCATTGCTGTGGTGAGATAACATGACCAAAAGCAACTTGGAGAAGAAAGGGTTTATTTGGCTTCCATATCCTGAATCAGGGTTTATACACCATGAATCAACTGTCCATTAAGAGAGGACAAGGCAGGAACTCAAACCAGGTGGGAACCCGGAGGCAGGAGCAGACGCAGACGCCATGGACGGGTGCTGCTAACTGACTCACACCTCATGGCTTGCCTAGCCTGCTTTCTTACAGAACCCAAGATCACAAGCCCAGGGACAGCAACACCCACAATGGGTTGGGCCCTCTCACATCAATCATGAATGAAGAAAATGTCCTGTAGGCTTTCTGGACTAGTTTTTTAATTGAAATTCCCTCCTCTCAGGTGACTCTAGCTTGTGTCAATTTGGTATTAAAAACTAGCCAGGATGCCATGGTACTTTTGGAAGTTGGAGGTCTAGCTGGTAGAAGTATTTGGGCAGATTATTGAAAGTAAAAGCCACCCTTCCTCATTCCTGCCCTGCTTTCCACCTCCTGGTCCACCATGATGTGAACAGTCCCCATTATTTGCTCCTACTGCCCTGTCTTCCCCACGAGGAACAGAAATCTGAAACTTTGAGCCAAATAATCCCTTCCACACTCAAGATGTTCTGTCAGGCATGGTGTTTGTGACAACCACCGCCACAACCACAATGGAACCACAGGAACTAGTAGTTTCTTATTTTAAAGTTCTCCTCAGTAAATACACTCAGGCACACACACAAGGCATAGTCTCACTAATTTCCCTGTTGCACGGATACAGCCCTACAATTGGAATACCCAAGAGAAGATCGAATGGAAGAACCCCAAAAAACATTCCATGGTATAGCTCCTCTCTGAGAGCTGTATTTGTTATTTTTCTCACCACTGTAACCAAATGCCTGGCAAAGTAATTTAAAAAGGAACAGACTAATTTTGGCTCGAAACTCATGTTTTAGGAACTCTGTCATAGTAGAAAAGAGACAGCGCTAGGAGCAGCTTGGTTCGTGGTCCCAACCAGGAAGCAGAGAAAGCTGAATGTTAGCTCTCGGCCTGCCATCTCCTTTCCCCCTTATCTTCATTCCAGGTGATGTGGCCAATGGGACATGTGGTTTGGAAGCAGGGCCAAGGTCTCCCCCTTGGCCTGTGTTTCTGTAATACCGGGACTCAGGAGGTAGAGACAGGAAGATCAGAGGTTCAAGGTCAACTTCAGCTACATGACAAGTTCAAGGCTAGCCTGGGCTAAATTGGACCCTGTCTCAAAGGGGGAAAACAGTGTTCTTTTGGTACTTTTGTCAGATTCCCCTCAAGAATACAGCTGAGGCAAGGACTTGGGAGTAGCTGGTCTACCTGGTTAGGTGTAAAGTTGGGGGTGGGAGTGAAAGTGAGGAAGAAAGAACTAGGAGTAAAGCATGCACCCATGAACTGGAGCACATGTAGATGAGGAAGGCTCGGGTCCTACAGAACTAACCAAAGGAGTCCCAGTGGAAGAGGAGGGGGATACAATGCTCTGCTGAGATTCTCCGTGTGGCTGTACTTAGCCTCACTGCAGCAAGTTTGTGTGCCTGTAGCTGAGCAGCCTCTGGAGGGCCTAGAGGAAACTAACCAGCTCCACACGAGCTTTGGTGTGTGGAACTGTCTGTCCATCCTGGCTGTGCTGAGTTGGGAGGTGGAGAGAAGGGTACCTCCCAGGCACCTGCCACCAACAGGGCTGGCTCCTCCTCCTCCTCCAATCAGAGCCAAAGGCAGGAGAAAGGACAGAGGCCACTGTTGGGGGGTGGGGGAGTATGTGTAGCACAACCAGTCTCTCCTCGAAGCCTTCTGAGGAGGTCTGCTTGCTGAGAGGAACAGATCTTAGTGGTGAGAAAAATCTTCTGAAGGAACAGCTTCCCAGAGAAGTCCAGATTATTCACTCCCATGTATTCCTTTTTAGTAGCAAGCAAAACACCACCACTCCACATAGCTCCAGGGACTAAGAGGAACAAAACATAGAACATTGCCGTAGGTAATACATCTTGCTTTTGAGTACAAAGGGATTCAAGTAGGAGCTAGGGAGAGGGCTGTGGGTAAGAGTGCTTGGTGCACAAGATATCGACTTCTACATCTCCATACATATGTGCACATGCGTACACACTCATAGTGAAGGCCTACACGAACATGTATATGTACCACACAGACACACTTATGCACACATAAAAATATAACTAAGCGACTCTCCCTCAAAGGACAGAACGCCATCCCTTATGTTCATAATGAGGTTGACAGTTTACAAACCATGTCACCTATGTGACATTTACTAAGCCCAAGGCTGTGGACCAGCAAGTCTATCCATCATTATTCCCTGCTGTGGCCACCAATATTGTCATTATCAGACATGAAGTCCATTGCCAGGTGCTACCAACATGGAGGCTGGTCCCTATTATGTTACATAGCTGTGAACTAATACAAGGCTCCCTACAAGAGACACAGGAGCTAAAACCAGTTACCTGAATTCAGTCTGCATAGCACCATCAGCTCCCGCCTGCTGGACTCTTCGGGTGCCTGCCCTCTGGGTTTATTTATTCATTGTTCATCCACATGTTCTTTTCTCCCCAGCACTGGATTGAAGCACATACACCATGCCCAGCATTTTACATGGGTACTGGGAATCGAACTCGGGTCCTTAAGCTTGCATGCCAATCACTTTTCTCACTGGGCTATTACCCCAGCCAGTCCTTGGAGGTTTAAACAGGAGAGCTCTGAGTCTCACAGCCCTCTGGGCCGGTTCAGTCTCCTAGGAGGATATTTAATGCAACCTCACTTTAAGTAGAAACGTGAGCCACCTCCTTCATGAAGGAGAAAGAAAGAAAAAAATCCCAGCACCTCCCAGACCTCTCACGTAAACCAAGCAATTTTAAAGATTCCTGCCGTAGGTGAGGAACCTGCAAGGGGAAGGCCCCGTGCGTGGTACCGATGCCTTGAAAGTTTTTTCAAAGTTTCGTCTTAAAAGTGTGTTCCCTGAGCCAAGAAATAATTGCACATTCATCCCAGCAGATTGAGAGAAAGTCGGGGATTTAGTCTGAGGAAATACATTTGTGGTATGCGGAGAATGACATTTGGGAGGATGCTAGGCTCTGCGGTACGGAAGCTCAGGCACTAATAGCTACTTGTAAACAGAACCAAAATAACACAAAGACTGGTGGGAGATGCAGCCGTCTGTCTCGGGAATGCTAGTCTTCCCAAGTGGAATTTCATTCACCTGCCCAATTTTCAGGGGGTCAGACCCCAGCAGGTATTTGATAGCTACCACCTCCCAATCAGCCACACAACTGAGTCAGAGACAGTCTCAAGGCCACCACACCCATGCTCTATAGCTCGTCTCCCTCCTTTCCCCTTTTCCTCTCTATTTGCTTCACCCAGATCCAAGAGCATTTCATCCACAGCGGCCATTTTGGATGCCTACCTACTGTGTGAGCACTGATGACAAGCTGAGATTGTGAGTCGATCTGGGGATCTACAGAACAGTTAGGCCATGAGGATTGTGGGAGTCTCACTAGTTAAGGTAGTATAGAAAGAGATAGAGAAATACATCATTATAGCGTGAGATACGATCTAAGAGAGAGAGAGCTGTGCTTTGGGGATCAGTGGGACAAAGCTAAGCAAAGCCAGAAAGTTCAGTCACTCCTCAAAGGTGAAGGGCACCTCCCTGCTCCCCTGACATCCAGGGGACACTTGCTCACTGAGGCCGAGTGAATACCTTGCATGTGTTCAACGGGAGACATAATTCCCATTGGCAATGAAGTGGACGCATAACTCACTCTCAAGGTCACGTAGAGCGTGGGTTGGGCCTCAGCCATTGAAGTCCACTCAGTGTGGGTGGTGATGGTTCATCTTCACAGTCAGCTGATCAGCTTTAGAACCACGTAGGAGGCACAGTGTTGGGCACGTCTTTGCAGGAGTTCTCAGAGAATCTTGACTGAGGAAGAAGAACCATCCTGAAAGTGGGAAGGCACTAGACCACGGGTTTAGGTCCTGGACAGAAAAAAAAATGCACAAAGGGAGCATTGGCGTTAATCTCTAGCTGCTTTCTAGCACGGCGTATGCAATGTGGCCAACCACCTCACACTCCCAGTACCACGCCTCTCCACCATGATGGACTGTACCCTCCCAACCCACGAGCCAAATCCAGTCGTCCTCCTTTCAGTTGCTCTGAGCAGGAGTTTAGTCACAACACACGGAAGCAGGTCAAAGGTCAAAGAAGGAATGAAACACAGCAAACACCCACAAAGAGGCTGGGCATAAAGGCCCCCAAGCTGAGCTCTGTGGGAGTCCTACTCTCTTAAAAATATGTGAAAGACAAGCTCGGCCATCATTGAACCTCTTGGGAAGAAAATAACTCGTGTGTCATTTCCCATCCCTAGCTTTTTCTCAGACCTTAAACCAGATACGTACCTGACGTAAACCCACTATGCGCAGCCGTGAGTGAGCACCATGTTCTTTACACCATCGCCCTACAAGACAAAGTTCATCGAGAGACAGATGGCAGCTTCTGGCTCTTCTGTACCCAAGGAGCGTGCAGCCCAAAGATGAAAATATGGCAGCTCTCCATGCCCAGTCAGCCAGTCTGTCTGTCTGTCTGTCTTCATCTAGCTATCTCTGCCTCTGCAAAGCTCAGTTCATGACTGGCATAAAAATAACTAAAGCATATTTGCCAAATTACCTCATCTTAGACATTTGTAAAGGTCAGAAATAATTGCAAAAATCACATTTTCTTAAAACAGATTTCAAATTGAAAAAAGTCACAATATATATACTCACTATACACACACACATATACATAAACATATACATACATATTGTATTGTATTGTAGTTTGAACAATGCAAATGCATTCTCTCTAATTCTGGAGGCTAGAACTCAAGAGCCATGGGTAGGCTTGCTTCTCCTGAGGCCTCCTCCCCCTACTGCAGGGGCCATCTCACTGTATCCCCACCTGGCCCTTCCCTCCTGTCCCACTTCTTAGAAGGACATCACTTCTAATGTCGTTGCATAGCCTGAGCTCCCTTTGCGAGTGTCCACCTCTAAGTACAGTGAAAACCTCAGTGTGGAAACGCTTAGGAAGGAGGACGCAGACAGGCACACCATCTAGTTCATGGCAGGCGTGACTCTGAAGCAAATGAGAAAGACTCACTTCACGAGTCTAAACTGAATACCCTGCCTAAAATAACTTATTTGTGCCTTTACCAAACACTTTGTTTGCAAAAAAAAAAAAAAAGTGCATAGAATGTAGTTAACTGTTTGCACAGGATTGTTTCTGTAAAAAGAATCCCATGACACAAACGAAGCTATTTTAAGTCTTTCCATTCCTCCGTGCCTTTAAGTATAGATGAGCCAGCGAACATCTAACAGAGGAAGGCACGGCAAAATCTCCTCGCTCTGTGATGGTCTGGGGTGAGTGACATTGGACTCTCCATATGTCCCAGTAACCCTCTAGACATGAGTGCCAAATAGTCATATAGTCTAGGTTTAAAAAAAAAAAAAAAACAGTGTGCTTGCTATAAGGAAATAGTCTCAGAATAAATGCCCCCTTCTTCTTTCAATCAGAACCTGTCTTCAGGGCTGACTTGTAGAAAAGTCTCAAGCCCCACCATTTCTGGTCTATTATTCAGAATACCAAAGGAGCCTTGTGTTCTGTTCAAGTCAGAGGACGCGGGGAGCGGAGATTTCTCCCCTAACATCTATTAACAGCCCAAGCGCAATCCCAGCGACTGTTACAAGGAAGCCAAGCACTAACAAGCACACATTAGCACTGAGAACAAGGGGTCAAGAACACCTCCAAAGATGAAATTTGACCTATGGATGGATTCTCAGGAATATGAACGGGATAAACAGGTGAATAGGGGGCTGGGGATTTAGCTCAGTGGTAGAGCGCTTACCTAGGAAGCACAAGGCCCTGGGTTCGGTCCCCAGCTCCGAAAAAAATAACCAAAAAAAAAAAAAGGTGAATAGGAGAGGGCCCTGTCCGCACGCTCGCCATCCTGAGCCTGTGAAAGAAGCTTGTTGACTGCAAGAACTGCAGAGCTTGGAAACAGCAAGACGGTGGGTGAAAACAACAACAACAACAACAACAACAACAACAATAATAATAATAATAATAATAATAATAATGATAATAACAATGCCTCCAAATCAGAGTAAGTCTTACTGCATTCGGTGGCCACCAACACCTGGAATCCCAAGACTTTTATTTAAAGGGGGCATGTTGCGGTAAAAATTAAAAAGGAATGTTTTCTATCAGTTGCTGTGAGCTGGAGGAGTCCCTCACTCTGGCTGCTACTCCACCACTCCGTCCACAAGCCGCCCTCTCCTGGCTGTGTCCCTTTTAGCTGCCCTCACCTTTTAGCAGCCCTCTAGGCCATAGTTACCAGCCTGACAACACACACACACACACACACACACACACACACACGCACGCACATCTCGTTCTGCAGGCCCTGCGTGTTCTCACTCCGTGAGGCAACAGAACCAGATCGCAGGCTCCAACTGCCTCTCAGACATTTCTTTCACACCCTGTCCTCTTTAGCCCGGTAAATCAAAGTTCCAGAGACTTGTAATTTAGCAATAGATTTACATGTTAAATTCTCAATCCACAATACATCCACACAATAAACTTACAACCAGTTGATAAAGATATAAACTGCCCACCTAGATAAGATAAATTTGCCTCCCAGCTACCTTGGCAATACAGGACCACCTGGATCTGGGTCACCCTTTTCAATCTCCATCTTGATTCTCCTCTCTTCTCCTTCTCTCCTGCCTTACAAAAACTTTGTCCCTGCCTTATTCTTTTACTGCCCAATCGTGGTCTTGATCTAACTTGCGCCAGCCCTCACCTGCATGATGACATCAACCTGCAGGGTCAAGTTCAAAGTCAGCCTGGTCTCCATATTGCATCCCAGGCTAGTCAAGGCTACATAAGGAAACCTAGTCTAAAAACAAAGTCCATGCCAAGTTCTTGGAATGAGCAGAGTTATCGAGATGCACCCTCACAAATGTGAGTGTAGGGAGCAGTCATTCCTCTGGGTGCGCAGACTGCCCTCCAGGCAGCAGCACCCTACCAAGATGGTGCATTCAGGTTAAATCCTGACCAGGCTTTCTCCATCCAGCCAGGTCCCTTGGAACAGGGTTGCAAGGCTGCACCCAGCCCAGAGGGAAGGCTCTGTGCCCTCCATATGACCACTACTGTAAGAACAGCCCTAATGTCAAGGGAAAGATGTGCCTATAACTTGCAGATTGCTGCTGCACAGGGCATGGAGACGCATAGCCTCGGCCCCTCCTTTAAGGAACACTTGCTTCCAAGAGCCGGGGAAATGGCGCGGTGGGTAAAAGCACTTCTTGTGCAAGAGTGAGGACCCTAGTTCAAATCCCCAACACCCGTATAAAAAGTCAGGCATGGAAACATGTGCCTGTAACCCTCACAATGGAGGAAAGGGGAGTGAGGAGGGCAGGGGAAGTGGGAGGAGAGGGGGAGAGGTAGTCACATAGATCCAGAAGCTCAACTGTCCCGTCAACCCAGCCAGATGGGTGAGCCTCTGCTCACTGAGGAACTCTGTCACACAGCAATGAGGTGAAAAATATGAGGGGTGTGTGTGTGTGTGTGTGTGTGTGTGTGTGTGTGTGTGTGTGTGTGTCCCAGACAAGGCAAGAGAGTAAACTTTATATAGAGTGAGCACCTTTGACCTGTAGGCCTGAGGACGGGCCACGCCCCTAATCCCATCCTTGGACTCCTCTGTCTTAAAGGGACAGGAATAGAAGAGCTGCTCTCTGTAGTGCCTGAGGAAAGGTAGGGTTATGGAAGGCCGTCTGGCCCGACTCAGCTCCCAGTTCAGTAGGGTAGCCTCAGGGGGTGAAGAAGGGACCACAGCACCTCCTCCACCCTCCGCACCCCTAAGACCCTGCTAAATCTGACCCCCAAACAGGATATACTCTGCTGGCCAGGCCCACACTGATCCTTACTATAGACTCCATGCCCCAAGCTATCCTTCCTCTCCTATTCCCTTCGCCCAGGGCAGAAGTACAAACACCCTTTTGCTGTTTACCCCACAGTCATGACCCAACTACAGGATCACCCTGCAGGGACACTGAAGTCTTGAATAACCATGAGGTTAAATTAAAGGAAAATCATTTTCAAGTACTGTGAGTATCAGAAAAAGAAATCCAGAGTAACTCATCACACATGGTATTACCATTAAACTCAGTCAAAATCAACCGTCTAGTTGTATGGAACTGAATCTCCCGCTAGCCAATGAGAAGCGAGCAAAGGAGTGTGGCACACCATTGCAGAGTCATTTGGCCTGGAGAGCCATGCCCTGGCAAGTGAGAATTAATTTCTAATTACCCCAGTGGCAGACTTCAGACATTTTTTTTTAAATATACTTCCTATGGCTGTCATAGCGTCAAAACAATTGTTTGGCTGCTTGAGCGGGTGTCAGGCATTGTAAGGGATGCGTGTCCTGGTGAAATTAAATGGGAAGCCATTCTGCAGTTGGAGCCGTAATCCCAGGCCCTAACTATAGCATCTCAGATACCTCAGAATGCCTCAGAGTCAGGAGGCAAAGAGGAGGGAAGGCTGATTTCACCTTTGTTCTTTGGTGCCCTGAGGTGCTGAATCCTGAGCCCAGGGGTGAAGGCAGACTATGCCACCTCAGAACCAGGAGAGAGCTTGAAGCAGCTCTGCCTCCCAGAATTGCCTCAGAGCCACCACTGAGCCTGAGAGGGGTTCCCCTCCATTGACCCTTCGGACCCTCAATAATAGTCCAATAAGTTTGACCAGGAAGTACCTTGATCCTGTTTTATAAAAGCACAAATTTACTGGCAGTGGCATCCCAAGTGTCCTTGCTCTGAAAGAGTATCTTTCCCCTGAATGGCCCCTGTGAACTTGCCTGTCTTCTTGTTCTAGCAGCAAAGCCCTGCTAGCAGTACTCTATGCTGCCCTTGAACTGGGGACAGGAAGTGAAGCAGGCAGCTACCGTCATGGCATCCCTAACTCGTCATAAATCATGGAAAAACCGACCATGCTCACCCGCAGACCCTAAGAGTGAGGGACGATACCAGGAAAACATTCCCAAATTCAAGAAGTGCCCAACACGTGTTATCAGCCTCTTGCAGACAAGGCACTCTGTACAATACAGAGGGGTCACACACTGTATCAGACAAGATTTCTGACCCCAAGAAAGTCACATTTGACAACCCCCCAAAAAAAGGCACAGAATATTCGAAAGTCAAAAGGAAGGGAATTCACTGCAACTTGAGGACAAGAGTGCTCATGGCTGAGGTAAAATAGAACATGGTCCTTGAAATCCAAGGAAGATGGGACAGATTTCAATAAGAAGGAGGGAGCAGATGGCTCAGTGATACACCCTCTGTGACTGCTAAGCCTTCTCGGATGGCAACTGTCCTTGGGCTAGGGCTAGCTGGCCTTCCATTGTGCACTGTCAGTCACCGTTTACAGCCTTCAGCATAGTGACTGCTCACTAAGCACAAGGGTTAGCACATAGTGTGTCTTTATGGTATTTTACAAAGACAGGGAATGGAGACAGATGGAGGAAACACAGTAGCAGGTAACCCTCCAGGAGGGTTTGAAGTGCCGAGGACTTAGCTTTGTTAAGGCCAGGAGTGGCGGAGGGTATCTATAAAAGGGAGCCCGGGAAAGCAGCTGGTTATCCCCGGGTGATGGAAAACCAAGGAAGCTGCCCAGCAGCAAAAGGTCCCCATCTGACCACTGGGTGAGAAAGAAACCCCTGGAGAGCGGAGAGAGTGGTTTGGAGTAGCAATAACCAAAGCAAGGGGAGGACCCTCAGAGCCTTTCCAATGAGTAGCCATGGGTCTGGCTTGCAGAAGATTCTCGAAGGTGAAATGGTGAGAGTAATAGAGAAGTGGGCTGTGTCTTCTTGCACACGAGCCCAACAGTTGCACGAGACAAGAAATGCAAGGGTTGGGGATCAGATCGGCACATCCAGACTTCTGCTGCATCTAAACCTTATTCACCAACGTCCTAACTGCTCTGGCCACCAGACAAAGGAGTATTATCTTACTGTCATTGAACTTAAAATCCTAAAACTTGTCTCACCAAAACCATCTTCTTTTGCAATACAGCACACTCCTGAAAGGACAGACAGATGTTTAATGGCCACTAATGTTATAATTAGTCATTTCTTAGACACAAAGTCCAATGGTATCGACCCTGGGAAGTTTTCTAAATGTTAACTGAGATAACCAGTCGAGCACATTATAGAAATGGCAACTGGTTCATGTTCATTGGCAGAGTGATTGACCCAGGGGTGATGCCAGAAAGATTCCCAAATTCAAGACACACTCAGCACATGTGACTACCCTCTTGCAGACAAGGCACTCTACAGTACAGACGTGTTACACACAGTATTAGGCAAGGTTACTGTAAGTACTGACCCCCTTTTCCTCCCTGCTCTGACAGTCATTGGTGCTCTTGCCTATGACTTCTGCGATGGATATCATATGACTTTGCCGTGAGCCGTTATCAATGCTTCAATAGCCGCTCAAGTTCATCAATAGTTATCCGCCATCAAGAGGGGTGACTCTTCTGTTCTTCCCTGCTGGAGGCAAAAGAGGGTAAGGACAGATTTCTAAAGAGATGAGAGGTAGGCATTTAAATAGTGCAAACCTCTATCTAATTCTGCCAGCAACTAGCACACACACAGTGGAGTACCCTATAGTGAGCTAGCCCACACACAGTAGAGTGCCCTATAGTGAGCTAGCCCACACACAGTAGAGTACTCTACAGTGAGCTAGCTCACAGACAGTAGAGTACCCTATAGTGAGCTAGCCCACACACAGCAGAGTACCCTATAGTGAGCTAGCCCACACACAGTAGAGTACCCTATAGTGAGCTAGCCCACACATAGCAGAGTACCCTATAGTGAGCTAGCCCACACACAGTGGAGTACCCTATAGTGAGCTAGCCCACACACAGCAGAGTACCCTATAGTGAGCTAGCCCACACACTGTAGTGTACCCTATAGTGAGCTAGCCCACACACAGTAGAGTACTCTACAGTGAGCTAGCTCACAGACAGTAGAGTACCCTATAGTGAGCTAGCCCACACACAGCAGAGTACCCTATAGTGAGCTAGCCCACACACAGTAGAGTACCCTATAGTGAGCTAGCCCACACACAGCAGAGTACCCTATAGTGAGCTAGCCCACACACAGCAGAGTACCCTATAGTGAGCTAGCCCACACACAGCAGAGTACCCTATAGTGAGCTAGCCCACACACTGTAGTGTACCCTATAGTGAGCTAGCCCACACACAGTGGAGTGCCCTATAGTGAGCTAGACCACACACAGTGGAGTACCCTATAGTGAGCTAGCCCACACACAGTGGAGTACCCTATAGTGAGCTAGCCCACACACAGCAGAGTACCCTATAGTGAGCTAGCCCACACACAGCAGAGTACCCTATAGTGAGCTAGCCCACACACAGTGGAGTACCCTATAGTGAGCTAGCCCACACACAGCAGAGTACCCTATAGTGAGCTAGCCCACACACAGCAGAGTACCCTATAGTGAGCTAGCCCACACACAGCAGAGTACTCTACAGTGAGCTAGCTCACAGACAGTAGAGTACCCTATAGTGAGCTAGCCCACACACAGCAGAGTACCCTATAGTGAGCTAGCCCACACACAGTAGAGTACCCTATAGTGAGCTAGCCCACACATAGCAGAGTACCCTATAGTGAGCTAGCCCACACACTGTAGTGTACCCTATAGTGAGCTAGCCCACACACAGTGGAGTGCCCTATAGTGAGCTAGACCACACACAGTGGAGTACCCTATAGTGAGCTAGCCCACACACAGTGGAGTACCCTATAGTGAGCTAGCCCACACACAGCAGAGTACCCTATAGTGAGCTAGCCCACACACAGCAGAGTACCCTATAGTGAGCTAGCCCACACACAGTGGAGTACCCTATAGTGAGCTAGCCCACACACAGCAGAGTACCCTATAGTGAGCTAGCCCACACACAGCAGAGTACCCTATAGTGAGCTAGCCCACACACAGCAGAGTACCCTATAGTGAGCTAGCCCACACACTGTAGTGTACCCTATAGTGAGCTAGGCAACACACAGTAGAGTGCCCTATAGTGAGCTAGCCCACACACAGTAGAGTGCCCTATAGTGAGCTAGACCACACACAGTGGAGTACCCTATAGTGAGCTAGCCCACACACAGTGGAGTACCCTATAGTGAGCTAGCTCACAGACAGTGGAGTACCCTATAGTGAGCTAGCCCACACACAGTAGAGTACTCTACAGTGAGCTAGCTCACAGACAGTAGAGTACCCTATAGTGAGCTAGCCCACACACAGTAGAGTACCCTATAGTGAGCTAGCCCACAGACAGTAGAGTACCTTATAGTGAGCTAGCCCACACACAGTAGAGTACTCTACAGTGAGCTAGCTCACAGACAGTAGAGTACCCTATAGTGAGCTAGCCCACAGACATTAGAGTACCCTATAGTGAGCTAGCCCACACACAGTAGAGTACTCTACAGTGAGCTAGCCCACACACAGTAGAGTACTCTACAGTGAGCTAGCCCACACACAGCAGAGTACCCTATAGTGAGCTAGCCCACACACAGCAGAGTACCCTATAGTGAGCTAGCCCACACACTGTAGTGTACCCTATAGTGAGCTAGCCCACACACAGTAGAGTGCCCTATAGTGAGCTAGCCCACACACAGTAGAGTGCCCTATAGTGAGCTAGACCACACACAGTGGAGTGCCCTATAGTGAGCTAGCCCACACACAGTGGAGTACCCTATAGTGAGCTAGCTCACAGACAGTAGAGTACCCTATAGTGAGCTAGCCCACACACAGTAGAGTACTCTACAGTGAGCTAGCTCACAGACAGTAGAGTACCCTATAGTGAGCTAGCCCACACACAGTAGAGTACCCTATAGTGAGCTAGCCCACAGACAGTAGAGTACCTTATAGTGAGCTAGCCCACACACAGTAGAGTACTCTACAGTGAGCTAGCTCACAGACAGTAGAGTACCCTATAGTGAGCTAGCCCACAGACATTAGAGTACCCTATAGTGAGCTAGCCCACACACAGTAGAGTACTCTACAGTGAGCTAGCCCACACACAGTAGAGTACTCTACAGTGAGCTAGCTCACAGACAGTAGAGTACCCTATAGTGAGCTAGCCCACACACAGTAGAGTACCCTATAGTGAGCTAGCCCACACACAGTAGAGTACCCTATAGTGAGCTAGCCCACACACAGTAGAGTACCCTATAGTGAGCTAGCCCACACACAGTAGAGTACCCTATAGTGAGCTAGCCCACACACAGTAGAGTACTCTACAGTGAGCTAGCTCACAGACAGTAGAGTACCCTATAGTGAGCTAGCCCACACACAGTAGAGTACTCTACAGTGAGCTAGCTCACAGACAGTAGAGTACCCTATAGTGAGCTAGCCCACACACAGTAGAGTACTCTACAGTGAGCTAGCTCACAGACAGTAGAGTACCCTATAGTGAGCTAGCCCACACACAGTTGAGTACTCAATAGTAAGTCTGAACCATCTACACTATCTTTCTAAAAATCAGTTATTCCTTCTGTAATCACAAAAGCACTGCTCTTGCTTCAAAGAGAATAAGAGAGAGTTTATTCTGAAGTCAAATGTGAGTTACCATGGCCCAGGAACACAGATTTCAAATATCCCCAACTTCGTGCTCTAACATGAAGACAGTTTCACGAAGCTTTTACAGGAACAGAGCAAAGAAAGTCATAGCCGAGACACCTTTTAAAAGCATTGATGTGAAGGATAGGAAGGCGGGTCACTGCAGAGCCAGGAAACACCCGCTCTGGGCCTCAGGTGCTGTCTGAAGACACTTTTAGCCTCTGGCCAGTAGAATAGGGTTCTGCTATGTTGGCACATTTCTAAACATTTTATCTGTTAGTCACGGGAAGCCAGGTTCTACACAGAGGGTTGATAATATTAGTAGACAATGATTCTTATAAGTTATTTTTATAAAGATGGATAAGGATAAATTTTATTTTTTTTAAAGATTTATTTATTTACTATATATAAGTACACTGTAGCTGTTTTCAGACACACCAGGAGAGGGCATCAGATCTGATTACAGATGGTTGTGAGCCACCATGTGGTTGCTGGGATTTGAACTCAGGACCTCTGGGAGAGCAGTCAGTGCTCTTAACCACCGAGCCACCTCTCCAGCCCCGAGGATGAATTTTAAATAGGCTATATAGACCTGCAACATTCCAACCTCACGACCACTGTAGGTCTAACCAATTAATCATGCTTGCAGAAGGTTCAGTGGGATGCATGACTTCCTGGAGGAAATTTTTATTCACAATCAAAGCCTAGTGTCTTGAGAGAGGCAGAAGGGATGGCTCAGTGGTTAAAAGCACCTTGCTCTTGCAGAGAACCTGGGTTTGGTTCCCAGCACCCACTTGGTGAGTCACAAATGTCTGTAACTCCAGTTCCAAAGGATCTGATATCTTTGGCCTCTGCAGGCACTGTACATCCATGGTACATGTACATACGCATGGGAAAAACACTCAAACATGTAAAGTAAAAATAAATAAACCTTCAAGCAAAAAAAATAACACCTTGGGAAAAACACTCAAACATGTAAAGTAAAAATAAATAAACCTTCAAGCAAAAAAAAAAAAATAACACCTTGTGAGAACTTTAACTTTGTATGTGTCTGTGTGTGTGTGTGTGCGTGTGCACACGTATGTGCATGTGGAGTGTGTGTGTATGTATATGTATCTGTGTACGCATGTGTATGTGTGCATCTGTGTATCTGTGTGTATGTGTGTGATGTATATGTGTATCTGTGTGTGTGTGCATGAGCGGATGTGCGTGTGAGCATGTGTATGGTGTGTGTGTGTCTCTGTGTGTGTGTGGTGTATGTGTGGTGTGTGTGTGTGTGTGTGTGTGTGTGTGTCTTTGAAACAAAGAAAGCAAGCCAGAAACCCTCCCTGTGGTGTGCCCAGGGAACACAGCAGGTGCCATGTTGTGGCATGTGAACTCCTTTTCATGAATCCCTATACATGTCCTCATTAGCCCCATTTTACAGACCAGGGTGACCATAACTCTAATGAAAGGAACTGACTGTAAGGTTGTCTTATGAACCATCGCAACAGTCCTCACAACAGTGGGGGAGTGGAAAGGGCCTCCCTGGATCCACTTCACCTCCCAGAGGGGCATAGTATAGACCAAGTGTAGATTGGTGGACACTGGTGACGCCCTCAAGCCGGCTGGCATAGCTCCCCCTTCCTACCCCCAACTCTCAAGTATTCATGATCATGAGCTCCCAACAGTCCCTTCCTTCAGAGAATTGCCTTTGGCAACAAAAACTGATGCTTTCCTGGCTGGGATAAAGATATCCTAAAGAATGTGTCCCTCCCGGGGCTGGGGAATTAGCTCAGTGGTAGAGCGCTTACCTAGGAAGCGCAAGGCCCTGGGTTCGGTCCCCAGCTCCGAAAAAAAGAACCAAAAAAAAAAAAAAAAAAAGAATGTGTCCCTCCCTTGGCTATCAGGCTACTGAAATGCTCCCCCAAGAAATTGAAATTTCATTTAAAAAAAAAAAAAAACCTCCCGCTGGGAAAGGAAAAAGCTGACACTTGGGGCCAGCCAGAATGGGAACTTGTCTCAGAGATTTCACGGGTCTGACAGCTTGTCAGACCATCATACAGGACACATAGACACCCATGCTGGTGATGTGCAGGGCCACGCCTTGACCCAGCTGGCTCAGCTATGGTTCTTGCTGCCTCTTGACACCTCCATCAGGACCCCCACATGAATATGGGGTGGGAAACATGAGTCTCTTCATTCCTTTTCTCAACAAGGCCACGGTGAGCAATCCTCTCTTCCTCTCACTCCCTTTGTCTGTTTAATTGGCCCATTCAGGACTAGGGCTGAGTCCAGCTTGCTCGGCTCAAGCTCTCACTCTACCAACTCAAGTAACTGGACTTCTGCCCTAAGGATGTATGTCCTACCCTTCAGATAGCCCACAGCAAGTCACTGGCAGGGCCTACCAGGCCATGGCCAGTGTAATGAGCGCTCTCTCTCTCTCTCTCTCTCTCTCTCTCTCTCTCTCTCTCTCTCTCTCTCTGTCTCTCTCTCTCTCTCTCTCTGTCTCTCTCTCTCTCTCTCTCTCTCTCTCTCTCTCTCTCTCTCTCTCTCGCCCTCTCACTCTGGCCGCTCTCTCGCTCTCTCCCGCTCTCTCTTGGTCTCTTTCTCTCTCCATGCCCCCTTAGCCCCGCCTTCAAGTTTCCTCTGATAAGGCCTTCCTGTGAATGAGTCCCACCCTAC
Source organism: Rattus norvegicus (assembly GCF_021556685.1). Taxonomy (NCBI): domain Eukaryota; kingdom Metazoa; phylum Chordata; class Mammalia; order Rodentia; family Muridae; genus Rattus; species Rattus norvegicus. The sequence continues at coordinate 121,079,746 of NC_141541.1, forward strand.
CCCTCTTCTCTCACCCAGCTTCTCAGACCCAAGGGTTCTCTCTGCTATTTTGCTCTCCTGTCAAACCCTGGAATGTGTTCTAAGTGGGTATGAAAGCAAAGACCAGAGGAGGCCGTTCCTTTGGAATTCCTGAGAAAGGACCAGGATCTTACCTCTTTATGGAATCACTGGCTTCTACAGCTGAGAACAAAGGGACCCCAGGTATCAGTACGGAATCACAACATCCTTGCTGAGGGAGCAGAAACAATATCAAGTGTGTAATGCAGGAAACCCCTCCAGCCATGCGCACTGATGGCCCCGTGGAGACTTGTGCTAACCAAGTACATTTGGTACCCAATTTCCCACAGCAGTGTGGGCAGGGATGGGCAGCAGCTTGCAGGAGAGGGATAGGTGGCGGGGGCGTAAGGGCCGTGGGAGGAATTTCAGTTCAGCGCCTTTGCAGGTGAACCTCCTGTTCACCTTTTAAGCAGAAGGGCAAGCGGATCTCACCCACCGGATAAAACAGCTTTCTCTGCGATATTGCTTCCTGCCTCCAGTTTCATCTCAGTTGGCTTCCGCCTCCCTCCACCCTCTTCTGGGCCCCTTTCCCACAATCTCGGCGGGGTGAGCCCAAGCTGACGAGGGCACCTGGCTTTTGAGGCAGCTCTTCAAAGCTGGAGGTCAGGTGTGTTTCTTGGATTTAATTAAGCTGGAAATGAAATCCAGCCCTGGAGTGGCTCGTCCTCTTTATTATCGCGTCTCTTACTGCTTGTCAGGCCACGGTGGCTTCCAGGTCTTGAAAGGGAAGATGTGGCTTGATTCCCAGACAGGGCTCTGTTATCTGTTTCAAGGGACACTTCAAGTTCTTCCATATTCGAATGGGACGGGGGAGGGGGACGGGGAGGAGGAGGGCGGGAGAGGAGGAAGAATCATTCTTAGCAGCCTTCCTAGGGAATAGAACAAGAAAATATATTTTAAAATAATATCATTCCCAGTGCATCTTCTCATTATAATACAATATGTGTCTGCTAGAAAGAACCTAAAGAATTAAAAACTCGTTTGTCATCCGGGCAGCTAGAGTAATCACTATTGATATTATGGTCTCTCTTGCCAGACGCAGGTGTCTGTATGTGTTCAGAGACGTGGGGGTATGAATTGTGGGAAGGGAAAGAATTCTTTAATCTGTGTTTCTTTGTGGCACAGGCGTGGAGGTCAGAGGACAACCTGCAGGAGCCCGAGCTCTCCTGGCACGTGGCTCAAACTCAGTCGGTCCTCAGCCTTGGTGGCAGGTGCCTTTACCTGCTGAGCCGTCTCATCTGCTGTGCAGATTTTACATATATTCCTACCCACTTAATGATACTTCCTATGAAATGCTCATTCACGAGGCTCCACGGGGTTCCTCCCTTTTTTTTTTTTTTTTTTTTGTGCAATATGGAATCAGGAAAAGAAAAAAAAACCCTCAGGCTTTAAAAGAACTTCCATACTCGCTCGTTAATGCTACTGATTCTCCTGCTGCAGTTGTGTTTCCTGCACCTTGTAACATATCCCATAGTCTCTAGGATTAATCAAACGAGATGAGGGGATTTATACCCTGCTGCGAGCCGAGAAGGGATCTTAACGGTCTCCCAAAATAATATCATTTGACATTCAGAGCCATTAGGCAATGACAGCAAAGGGCATTTGTGTTTCAGACTGATTTGCGTTCCTTGGGTGGCAGACCCCTTCTTGTCCCCTTGGCAGCTACAGGCTGTTGACCTTTCTCCCTCCAGAGATGTGATTGCCTTCACATGAGAAATGCCCAGCAGATCTCAAGTTAGCTCTGTTCCCCACTAGCCCTGATGGCCTTTTACGACCGCCGTGGTGCTCCCAGCTGACAACTCACTAAGAAGAGGTTACTGTGCAGAATTAATAACATCTGAGCCAGCCGTCTAGTTGGTTTCCACAAAACTAACAAGTACCACTTTGGACAATGGTAAAAGTCACAAAATCTGAGCTCAGAGGATGAAAAGGACTTGGACAGCTTCTGATCTGACCCCTTCGATTCCCAAATCAAGGGATCTGAGGGTCAGAGAGGGGAAGGGGCTCTTGTTACCAGGATCTGAGAGCTGGGCTGGAACTGTGGCTTCTCACATGGGCATCGGAGTGTAACAGGAATCCTGTGTGTGCAGCTACAATCAGACGAAACAGGGAAGAAAGGAAAGGAGAAGCAAGTCTCGGAAGCAGGGTAGAGTGGAAGCCTTGGGGCTCCTCGTTCACTTCAGCTAGTGTGGAGATTCTCTGTGGGAAGAGTGACGGACAACTGCTGGTCCAGGGACAGTTCTCACACTTCGCCTTCCCTCCTCGTGGGTACAGACAAGCCCTGTCAACTGATGGAGGGTAGATGACTCTCATAATCTTCTCATTATGAAGGGGAAAACAACAGTCTCTGCCCCAGCAAATGTGATCTTAGAGACCAACCAGATAATGAGTCCCACACAGCATTGCACCCCAGCATCAGCATCCCAATGGGGTTCAGGCAGCACTAATCCAACCCCAGCCTGGAAGAGGAATGGTACCCCCGGCTTGGCCTAGGCGGGTTACTCTATGCAACTACTGAATGGAAAACATCAAAACTAGAGGAGAGAGAGAGAGAGAGAGAGAGAGAGAGAGAGAGAGAGAGAGAGAGAGAGAGAGCGCAGATAGGCAGATAAAGAAATGATGTGTCCACATTGGCGCATGTGGGCAAACACTTGGTTCCTAGCTAGTGTCTCTATTCTAGAAGACTGTAGAGCCTTTAAGAGGTGAATTTTCACTAAAGTAAGTCAGTGGAGGATCTGAGGGCTTCCTAGCCCGGCCCCACGTCCTGTCTGCCTTCTGTGTCCTAGATACAGATGAAATGGACCCAGATGCTTCACCCTCCTGCTACTTACTGAATCTTTCCCGCCATGATGGGCTTTATCCCTTCAGACTCTGAGCCAAATTAACCCCTTCCTCCCTTTAGTGACTTCTTGTCAAGTTATTTGGTCACAGCAACAATAAAAGTAATCAATAAGGGTCACTTGCACACCATTATTTTGGGGACTCTATGGCATATAATAAAGAGAACTCGATCCAATACCCCAGACACAAAAATATTTTCATCTATTATCTTATTTCTCCAAATTAACAAATCTCTAACCTAAGGGCTCTCAAACAAATGGCCTCAGGTTCTCGGGACTTCTCAGGAATCAGACTAAGATTCCATTTAACCAGCTCCGGGGAATTATAACTTATAGCCGCTGTGATTGGTTCAAAACTAGGCATGTGACCTATCTGGCCTAATGAGAGGAAATGTGGGGGGTGTTATTAGACAAAGTCGGAAGAGATTTTCCTCCTGGGGTTATTAAAAAACAAACAGGTATTTTTGTTTGTTTGTTTGTGGCCTGTTCAATCAAATACCTAAAGTTAGTCCTTTCAGAATCTCTACTCTGTGTCAATAAATTCCATTGGCACTGAACCCACAGCCAAGTATATTTTACAAAGGTCTTTTTTTCTCAACACTCTCAGCAAACCACTGGCCCAAGGAAAAAATAATTTGTACAGATTTTACACGCAACATCGCTGACTTAAAGACCTACTTGGAATGAAATCCTCCCCGTTTAGCGATAGTTAGCCTTTCACACACACGGTTACCTTTTTATTGAGATATAATCCTACCCGCCCCCCTTTCCTCCAAAGCGGAGCCATGCAGGTTGCTAGGCAATTGTCCCTGACAACGTCTCAACGTCTGTCAATAAAATAGAACATTCTAGAGGCTCTGTATTCTCTGTTCCCTTTTAGTACCGAGGAGGGTGTCAATCAAAGAATGTCAGTGAAGGCTGAGAGAAGGGAGAACGGCCCTGACAGGTGGGAAATAAAAGACAACTATTTTTATATTGTCGGTCCTTTCTTAAAGTCAGGCCGAGTTGAGCGATAAGGAGACAAGTGTCGGCACTTTTTCTGGAAGGTCGAGAGGGCCCCTCTAGGTCAACCCATCATGCCAGCGTGAGTCAATGTCATGCTTTTGATGGGGTTTCTACTCTTTGTGAACTGGAGAAGAAAAACGCTCACCATATCCATACCTTAAAACAGCATGTTGAAGAGCCCCACCATCTTCGCCATCGTATTTAAAGCACGAGGTTCAGAGAACAGAGAACTGACCTGGAAGGTAGGTTTACTGGCATCAAACTCGTCAACCTCTTGATAACTCAATGCTTGTAAACCAAGGCACCCTTGACTACAAAGTAGCTCAAATGAATGCCCAGCGTTGGGCTGGGCAAAGATACTGAACTCTAAGGTACAGGGCTATTTGTTTCTCATTTTTCAACAGAGGGTTAGTGTGCGAGGGACAAGGGATACAGCTCAGCAGTTCCGTGACCATCGCTCAACACCAGTGAACAAAGGAAACCAAACCCCAAGAGTGCTCAGACCACAGGGAATGTGTCTGCTACTTAAGACTGAAATAATACTCCAGCAGGCATGGTGGTACACACCAATAATCCCAATAATCAAGGAGATGAAAGTCAGAGGATTGAGAATTCGAGGCTGCCCGGGACTACGATGTGAAACCAGGAAGGGGGCTGGGGGATGAGAGAACACACACACACACACACACACACACACACACACACACACACACACACACACACACAACACAGAGAGAGAGAGAACACAGAGAGAGACAGACAGAGACAGAGACAGACAGACAGAGACAGACAGAGAGACACAGAAAGAGAGACACAGAGAGAGACACAAAGACTTCAATAACTAATCAAAGATCATTTCCACCCCAGTCCTAAAAAAAAATTAGAACTTTCAAAACTTTGACTACTATTTCCAGTTGTTTTGCTCCAAATTGGGTTAGTTCCTCTCAAAATCTTCAGCCCCGTTACATTAAGATGCACCCAGACGCTCCACAGCCCTCACCTGAATCATTTTTCTGAATAGACTCATTAACCTTTGCTCAAACATATGCATATGTCCCTAGCAGGTGGTAGCAGTCTCCAGTCCCCGGTAATATCAAGATAATTCTAGTGCAAATACAGAAATGTCAGTGTTGCTAAACTGTTTAATTACACAGCCATATTACCTCACAGTGTCAGAGGGCGCATGCTGCAAAGTTTTACCTCCAGTGGCCTATACTAAGAAGCAAAGGAAGGCAGAGGCCTCAAGGCAAGAGTGTTGGAAGGGTTGGCAGTGGTGGCCCATCCCTGTAATCTCAGTGCCCCAGGGGCTGAGGCAAGAGAGCTGGGCTGAAAGCCAGCTTGAGTCACAGAGGGAACCGCTGTCTCAAAATAAAACAAATGTTATACAACTAGAAGAAGTGTTGAGGCACCATATTGAATTCCCCAAAAGAATGGCCATAAAGCACTCCATTCCCCATAGATCCACTAAAGCCACCGAGAAGTGGCCAGCCTCTGGAGAGCAATGAGCCTAAAACATACTTCATGCACTGGGAAGGCGGAGGCAGGAGGGTCCCTGGAGTTTGCTGGGCAGCCTGTGTAGTTTAACTGACAAGTGCCAGGTTCTATGAGAGACCTTGTCTCAAAAAAAAAAGATCAAAAGGTGGGGGAAGTGACTGTGGAAGACCTCTGCTGTCAACCTTTGCATTCACTGTACACGCGCGCGCGCACACACACACACACACACACACACACACACACACACGAGTAGACAACAGAGCAGGCAGTGTGCATATTTTCTGAACGAAACGGCACATTCTTTTTTTTAATTGAATATTTTTTATTTACATTTCAAATGTTATTCCCTTTCCCAGTTTCCTGAACATGAGCACCATATTACATCACCCTCCCCTTATTCTATAAGGGTGTTCCCCTCCTAATCCACCCCCCATCATCCCCCCTGACATTCTCCTTCACTGGGGGGGTCTAACCTTGGAAGGACCAAGGGCTTCACCTTCCCTTGGTGCCTAACAAGGCACCTCTGCTACCTATGCAGCAGAGCCATGGGTTTGTCCATGTATAGTCTCTGGGTAGTGGTTTAGTCCCTGAGAGCTCTGGTTGGTTGGCCTTGTTGGTCTTATGAGATTACAAACCCCTTCAGCTTTTTCAATCCTTTCTCTAATTCCTCCAATGGGGGTCCTGTTCTCAGTTCAATGCTTTGCTGCTAGCATTCACATCTGTATTTGACATGATCTGGCCATGTCTCTCAGGAGACATCTATATCTAGTTCCTGTCAGCATGCACTTCTTAGCTTCATCAATCTTATCTAATTTTGGTGGCTGTATATATATATATATATATATATATATATATATATATATATATATATATATATGTATGTATATATGTATATATGTATATATGTATATATATGTATATATGTATATATATATATATATGGCACATGTGGGGTAGACTCTGAATAGCCATTCCTTCAGTCTCTGCTCTAAACTTTGCCCCCATACCCCCTCCTATGAATATTTTTGTTCCCCCTTTTAGGAAGGAGTGAATCATCTGCACTTTGGTTATCCTCCTTCTTGAGCTTCTGTGGATTGTATCTTGGGTAATTCGAGCTTTTGGGCTAATATCCCTGTATCAGTAAGTGCATATGATGTGCTTTTTCTGTGACTGTGTTACCTCACTCAGGATATTCCATAGTTCCATCCATTTGCCTATGAATTTCATGAAGTCATTGTTTTTGATAGCTGAGTAGTACTCCATTGTGTAGATGTACCACATTTTCTGTATCCATTCCTCTGTTGAAGGGCATCTGGGTTCTTTCCAGCTTCTGACTATTATAAATAAGGCTGCGATGAACATAGTGGATCACGTGTCTTTGTTATATGTTGGGGCATCTTTTGGGTATATGACCAAGAGAGGTATAGCTGGATCCTCAGGTAGTTCAATGTCCAATTTTCTGAGGAACCTCCAGACTGATTTCCAGAATGGTTGTATCAGTCTGCAACCCCACCAACAATGGAGGAGTGTTCCTCTTTCTCCACATCCTCTCCAGCATCTGCTGTCACCTGAGTTTTTGATCTTAGCCATTCTCACTGGTGTGAGGTGAAATCTCAGGGTTGTTTTGATTTGCATTTCCCTTATGACTAAAGATGTTGAACATTTCTTTAGGTGTTTCTCTGTCATTCAGCATTCCTCAGCCGTGAATTCTTTGTTTAGCTCTGAACCCCATTTTTAATAGGGTAATTTGTCTCCCTGCGGTCTAACTTCTTGAGTTCTTTGTATATTTTGGATATAAGGCCTCTATCTGTTGTAGGATTGGTAAAGATCTTTTCCCAATCTGTTGGTTTCCGAAACAGCACATTCTTGATAGTGTTACTCACTTTTAACTTTCGTGACAATCAAGCACTCATTCCCAAACCCATCTCTCAAGCCCTGGTTCCCTTCCAGCCAGCTGACAAGGACTTCCAAAAGTCCCATAGCCTTGCAGCTTGCATTCATGTGACACTCTAACTCAGGTCCTCAAGTGGGGAGCCCCAAGGCTGCCTGGTTTCATATCCAGTCCAAGCACATGGCTTGCACATCGTAGAACTGCATTGGTTCTGTGGTAGTGAGCTCTGAGCAGTGTGGTACAGGAGCAAGAGTGAGCCCTTTAAAGTGAGAGCCCACATCGGGCTCCAGCCCTCTCTGAACATACACAAGCCCTGCATGAGGCAGGGCAGTCATGTTAGCACAACGGAACTTCCATGAAGAATCAACATCATGTCTAGTGTGATATTTGCCACATGCTAGGTGTTTAATAAATGCTAACCCACTGCCTTCCAATTGACTGGGAAGCAAGTGACTTATTCATCTCTCTGTCACCGTCAGCACAGAATTTAATATACTCTGAGGTGCGTCCTCCCCTCCATCCCCACCCCTGCCTTTTTGTAAAGAAAATCTTTTTGCATTCATTTCCATCAAACTCAGCCGGTCCCCCAACCACTTCTGCTTTCAATGTGACAGATAAAAACCTCAGCAAATGTAGTGTAGTGTTGCTAAGCAGCTAAGTGATTCTGGGAGGTAGTAATAAAAGGAATACACAGATAACTTTGTCCTTGACATTCAGAGGTGGGGATAGTGGTGGTATAATGTCACATGCATGAAAATATCAGGTCTCAGGGAATGCATATGCTTTAGAGACCATTTGGAATTAAGGGTCCCTCTCTCGCATGCTGTGGCCATGCTCTGGCAATGCCCGCTGACTTTTGGTTTTAAAAGCAACCCAGGCTGACTCTGAGCTCGTCTTTCCCAGCATCCTTGAAACACAGCTCTATACAGATAGGTGGAAGCATTGAAATGATGGACCCATAAGAAAAACAAAATACACCAATGTCGTGCAACAGGAGCCGGACCCATGACTCCTGAGGAAGGTGCTCACCACCCAAGCAAGAGGGTCTGAGTCTGATCTGCATGTAAAAAGCTAGGTGCAGGTACAATGGAGCCTGTGGACAGGTAGATCCCTCTGACCCAATCAGTAAGGTCCTGGTTCAGTGAAAGACCTTGTCTCAAAACAAAAGTAGATAGAGAAGAAGATGTCACGTCCACTCTCATGTCAACCTTTGGCTTCTGCTCTCAAGTGAGAGAGCACAAGCACGTGCCATGTCTACACACACACACCTATGCACACACATACACCTGCAAACACACACACACACACACACACACAACTATGCACACACATATACCTGCAAACATACGCACACACACCTATATACCTGCAAACACACACACACAAACACACACACATACACACACACACACACACACACACACACAAGCAACATAAAATAACATGCACACTATGTAGAATGTCAGGTAACTGCTTCTTTGTCCCTTTGGATCTTCATAGTTTAACTACCTTGAGCTTTAGAGAAGATCAGCGGTTGCTTAGCAGAGAGACTCTTGTGTGTTGATCGTGGAATGGAAAAGCCATACACAGGTGAGGACTGTACTAACAAAAACAGTAACTGAGGGCTGTGGAAGGTCTCTTGTTACCTCTCTTCCTTCTTACGGTGACACATAGGGCAGAGGAGGAAAGGTACCTCAAAATTGCCAAGAGTTCCTCACTCGGCCCTTGACCCATGCTCCTGAAAGTGCCATACTCACTAAATTCTAGGGTCAAATCAGACCTCGAGTGTCAACACCTCTGCAGATCTCACCGAAGCACAACTGAGAAGCGAATGCTGTGCCAGTGTTCTGTTTTCAACAATACCTGGAGTCCTGGAATCTAGACACTCCAAAGTGCAAACAAAAGCTTGCAAAAGAAGCAGAGGTGAGGCAAAAGAAACCACACACAGAAAGTCTGAGAAGAGGCTGGGAGGGAGGTGAAAACATCACTCCATAGCAGAAAACCATTCCTGGGGGGAGGTACCCTTCCTGGTAGAGTTGACACTACTCCTACCCACAACCTCCCCACAGCATCCTCCCCCTCTCCTCCCTCCCCTCCCCTCTCCTCTGCCATAATGGGTACCAGATAAGGGGCAAACAAGGTTGGTAGAGAAGAGTCCTGGATCCAATTTGATCTGTGTGACAGAGGAAAGAAGGCTAGACTTTAACTTATTCTAATTTTGAAAATTTGCACAGATGAGTAGTATCTTGGGGAGGGAACTGTCTGTAGCAAAGATTTTTCAAGTCCCCAAACTGTAAAGTCTTGATACAAGCGTGGGCATCTTGTACCACCTACCCACCCCATCCACCCCTTCAAGGGAATGAGCCATAAAGAGATAAGCCAGAGTAATAAAAAGGATTGAAGTACAGCTAGGTAAAGGATACATATAAAACACTGATACTAACTTTATCAACAGAAAAGGGCTGGTAGTCAATGAATGGAGCCAATGTTCAAAACTCTGCTCCAGAGTTTTACCAGGACTTACAGTCAATGCTAAATTAAATAGCTCTTTGAATGAGGGCTCAGGTGCAGAAGGGCAGCCTTTCTAGAAACGGGACAGTAGAGCAAACAAATTATCACTAAGAAGGAAACTAGGGCACAGAAACAGAAACATTGAGAAGCCCAGAGGAGGAAGTCCAGCTGGATTTTCTTGGCTAATGCTGAGCAATCCGTGAGAGGAAGAGGAAGTTCTAGAACACAGGACCACACTGCCATGCCTTGAGCACATTCTCTCTAACGTTCAGGAGCTGAGGGCAGAAGTGCAGTGTTCAGAGGCCATCAGGTCAGGGTTACGGGAACTGCTAGGGTCAGAACCTGGGCCCTGGAAGCCCTAAATAGCCAGACTCAGTCATTCACCTTCAATAGGTAAACTAAACAGGCAAGGTGTGTCGCAGTGGGAAAAAAGCCAAGAATAGAAACTGGGTCCATGTTGCCACTAGGGAAGAGGAATTCACATGTATCCCCTGCCTCAGGAACTGTGAAGAAATTACCCCATGCATCCACTGCTGACTTCCAGCATAACACAAAACAAACAAGGATCGAACACTAATTAAATTCTAACTCATATTTGGGGACTGTCATATGCTAAACATGTAAAAGGCCACAGAACGTTATAATTACAGAAATGCAAACTGTAGACTGTTATAAATTACAGGCCTTCAAACAACCAAACAAAATAAACGGGAAAATTACGAGACGAAAAGCTGTCCTAAAAAAGAAAAAATAAAAATCAAAACATGGAAATAATATAATTCGAGCCAAATGTATCTGTTACATAAAAAAATAAACAAGTTTGTTTAGCTTACACAGTTAAAAGCAGATTTTTCATAATGTCTCTGAAGCAAAATTTAATTCTGTGCCCAAATAAAAGAGGTATTATCTCAAAAGTGATTTTGAGAAATTGAAAAAGAGACTATACCATAAAGTGGAAAGAAAATCAGTTTTTAAAGAGTACAATATCAATGCTAGATGAGACAGAATTAAGGTCCAAAGAATCAAATTAAAAAAAAAAAAAAACACTTGGTGACAGTAGATTTCCTATTCAACTTGGAGACTTGAAGGGCTGTAGGTGTTTGGTGCCTGCGAGTAACTATTGCACTGGGGCAGAAAGACCATCTGGTCAACCCAGCACTGGGGCAGAAAGACCATCTGGTCAACCCAGCCTAGACTGAACAAAGGTCCTATCTCAATATTCAACAGAAAGCAAGATCTACCAGGCATGGGCACTGGCTTCTCGGAGGATGGTCTTAGCATTCGCCTGAGTATCACTTTTGGAGGTGTATATCTTTCCACCTCCCTTTCCCTCGTATTTGATAATAGAGGCAAGGGAGGTGGCTCTGAAGAGGACTTGTATAGAACTCTATTCTGAGAAGGAAGGCAGGCGTCTGGGAGTGAAGCACAGGAGTTTAGCCCTGTGCTTTCTCAATGAATGGAGCTGCCAGTGGGATTCCTAAAACACAGCAGTGGGAAGGGAGGGGAGCCTCAAAGTGGTTGGTAATTGCTCAGGAATTCTTGGTTCTCTGTAGGTGCGTGGCTTCTCTCTCTCTCTCAAGCTCCCCAACCTGCATTCCCTGCCTTTCTATCCTGCCTCGTCCCCATATGACCTGACTGCATCTTTCCTCAGAACATTCCCAAAGGCTTCTAAGTGTGCTACAGAGATGCCTGTTCATCTGCCTGTATTACTCACAATTACCTGAAAATGGGAACAGCCTGGACACGCTCTCCCCACAGGAGAAGCAAGACGCAAGGCTCCATCCCAGAAGAACAAAGTAGTCTTTACCAGACAACAAAGGTTACCACTTTGACTTTTTGCCCTTTCCTACTCACAGAGATGAATAGATATGATGCAATGTGCGTATGTCACAAAATGTTAATCGGCTGTGACAAAGTAAATTGTGCCACTTTCAAGAAAAATGGGTGAAACTGGAGACCAGTGTGTTAAGTAAAATAATCCAAATTCAGTGAGACACACGCTGCAAGTGTGCTCTCATGCAAAACCTAGACTTAAATATATATGCATGTGGGCAGGAAAGTAGAAAGTGTACCAAGAGACTGGGGAGGGGTTTAAAGGGAAGAGGGAGAGAGTAACAAAATACAGGTGACAGGACAGCAAAACGGGGAGGAGCGCTATTCGAGAGAAGGGAGGGGAGCAGCAAGAGCAATGTGGAAGGGAGGGAGGGCAATGGGAGTTACTACGAATAAAGTACAATTATATACGTCACAATGAAATCCTGTATATTGCTTGTGTGAGTGCTGGGAACTGAATCCTGGCTCTTTGAAAGAGAAGCAAATGCTCCTAACCACTGAGCCATCTCTCTAGCTTCCAAGACGGTTTACTAAGAAGGCTAAAAAGGCTTGGAAGATGCTCCAAAGCCCCTGTGCCACATGAGTTCAATCTTGTCAGATTCCTCACCCAGCACCAGTCTTCCCCTGAGTGTGTATAGCTGAGCTCTGTTTGTTACATGTACCCTACTGGGAGGGGTTCCAGTCTTCCTGTCCACTGGCTTCTTTCATCTGTTAATCCTAATGCCTTTCTTTCTCCATACCCCAACTCTCCTATACCTTGTTAGTGTGTGTGTGTGTGTGTGTGTGTGTGTGTGTGTGTGTGTGTGTGTAGAGAGAGAGAGAGAGAGAAAGAGAGAGAGAGAGAGAGAGAACTAATAATATTCCACTCAAATATGAGCTCACTGATAGACCTGAACAATACTTAGATGGTATGTGTAAGGTTAATCAAAAGGGTTTTTGAAACAACAAACGCCCCTTGAAAGTGAGGGGTTAAGAGGGAGGTGGCTTATCCCAACAACTAGATGGCCCATGTCCTGAAAACAAGACACAAGAGAAAACTCTGCATGCACTGACAAAGCAATGTCACTTGTGTGCATCTTTAAATGGGGAAACAAGATAGATTACGCGACACATATGTCTGGAAACTGAAAATAAGGCAGGGTCTGGAGAGGCGGCTGACCAGCAAGAGCACTGACTGCCCTTCCAGAGGACCCGTGTTCAATTCCCATACCCACATGGCTACTCACAACCATTCGTAACTGCAGCCCGAGAGGATACAATGTCATCCTCTCACTTCCAAGGGCACCGGGCACAGGTGGACAAATATTTGTGCAAACAAAATACCCATACACGCAAAATAAATAAATTTTTATAGAAAAAAATTTAGTGAGGCATGATTTTATTGTCATGAACATGTCTGGTGATACTCTAGAGGAAAAGTCAAGAGAATTATTAACAGTATTTTCAAAGATTAAGGGTTAAGAAGGAGGAAACAGGAATTGAAGAGGAATTTTTTGCTAGTTGTTCTTTTCTATTGTCATAATACAGAAACATAAATTAAAAATAATCCAGGTATGGTGGCCCACACCTTTAATCCTAGCATCGAGGAAGCAGAGGTAGGCAGACCTCTATGAAGTGTACCTGGTCTACAAAGTGACTTCCAGGCCAGCCAGAGCTATAGAGTAAGAGCTTGTCTCAAAAAAAAAAAAGTGAATCACAAGGACGCTCAAATTAAGTATATAACATTGGATTGATGCTTAAAGGACCAGCTCCAATGGCAAGTCACTACAATAAAGTTATATCCCTAATATCACATAAATCAATGCTTCTTTAGAGCATCACATCATAGACCACATTGGTTCTAAAATAAAGTGTAATTCCTCTCCACAAACTTATTAAAATACATTGTACTTGAAGCTCTTTTTATAAACATTCTCACACTTGCATCATTTTCTCCAAAGTTAATTTTTCCCCAAAAATCATAGGCAATTGAGATGCGATTCTTCCCCTTCATTGAGAAACCTCATTTCTATAAAAGTGTTTGTCACTTGCAAATTCGTTTTATACTTTTCAAACTTCAATTTTGGTTATTTCCTAACAAAGTACTCTCTGTAAATGAAATCTCCTGTGAGACTGCAGAACGCCTGCTGGGTGAGTGGGGCTGTGCACATCACAAGATGTGGAAGCAGAAGACGCAGGCTCGAGTGTCACTGTTTCTTGCCTTTCCTTTAGGGACCAGCCTAATCCAGTGGTCCTAGATGTCCCCTCTCTTTATCTGACCAAATGCATCCATCCTTGTCTTCAAGACCTACATGACAAGATCGGATGGTCCTTGGGTGGTGCTGTTGTCCATATGGTGAGCTAAGAGCCTATGCTAAAACCCTGACTCATAAAGTGATGGTGTTAGGATGTAGGATGCTGAGGGAGATGATTAGGGCAAGGATGGGTCCTCACACAACGCGATTCGTATCCTTAAAAGTAGGACCAAAGTCATGCATTCTCCTCTTCTACCAATTACCAGAAAGGATCCCTGACCAACCCAATCTGTGATTCTGGACTCCTCAGAACTAAGAAAGCACAACTGTTTGTTGTTAATAAGTTCCCAGTCTTTGGTATATTTATGGTGGCCCTGTAGTGCCAGGGAAACCTTAGTGTTCCCAAATAAAACCAGACAGGAGCCAATCTGATGCAACTCACAGGAGGGTCTTTATTCTATTTGAGCTAGCTTGGGTCCTCCAATACACCACCGTCAGGCAGTACGGTTTTGGTAGTAGCCTCAAAGCTATTGTGACAAACTCTCCCAAGGCAGGATCTGCCAGCAGGTGGCCACAGCCCTGCACTGTAAATCACTCTTTAATGAAATATTTTATCGTGTGCTCACTCAATAAAGGAGGAGACTATCTTATTCTAAAACTGTCTTTATTCTTTACATGTTTGCTACATTCTTTACATGTTTGTTTGTTTGCTTGTCTATGTGTGAGAAAGGCTCTGCAAATCACGGCGTGCATAGGGCAGTCTGAGGGTCACTTGCCGGAGTCGGTTGGTCCCCTCATTCCAGTTCGTGGGTCCCATGGATGGAATTCGGGTCAGCAGTAGAGCTCAGTCTTGGTGGCAAGCGCTTTTGATCACTGAGGTTCCTTATTCTATTCCTAATGATGACAGCAATTAACGCCTAATGCACAGCAAACGCATATTAGGTATTAGTCAGCTGCGTAAGGAAAAACCGTAACTGGAATAGGAAGAATTTCACCCCTGCTGCCTTACCCTTGAATGGTTTTAAAAAGACTTTCTAAGATGCTTTAAAATGTCTCCGCCTGGTTGTCATGGCCCTGCCTATTATCTCCAGCCCTTAATGAAACGTGTGTACTACAGCAGCTTCTCACCCAGGAGATATTCCTTCTGCTGCCCCTCCCCTTGACCGAAAGAAAAGACAATGTCAGCCCTTCTGGATACTTCATCTCTTAACCAATTTTTAACAAAATTTTTGTTCATAAGAATATCTCCTCCACGTATGTTAAGTGTATTTTCCTACCAATTTTTTCTTCTAATTTCCTAATTTTGCATCAGTGCTAAAGGTCAGACCAGACTGGCTGAGCCTATTCTGAGGAATTTGTTCCTGCTGGTGTTTTAAACAGTGTCTTATGGAGTCCAGGCTAGCCTCAGACTTACTATGCATCTGACCTTGAATCTCAGCCTGACCCTCCTGCCTCAGCGTCACAAGAGCTGGGATTCTGGGTATGCACCACCACCACCACCACCCAGTCTATGAAGTGCTAGAGCTCAAGCCTGAGGCGTTGGGAATGCTAAGCAAGCACTCTGCCAACTGCTACAGCCCCAGTCCCTGTGTCATGAGGACATAGGCCAACTACAAGAAAGAAACTTCAAACTTGGGGGGTAGCTGCAACACCTGAGACTTACATTAGTGGAGGAGATAATAAGCCAAGGGCAGGGTTCTATAATAGACAGGTACGATGATGTAATCTTGAAAGGAGAACTGCATATACCTGCCTCATAAATAAATAAATAAATAAATAAATAAATAAATAAAGTAAGTAAGTAAGTAAGTAAGTAAGTCTCTAATGGGTCTGTCTTCTATTTTCAGGACAATAACTAGTGAACAGGGCCATGTGGGGATCCAACGAAAGGAACTGGAATACAGTTTTGTAATAATGATTTAGATAATTATTGATTTTTTTTAAACAGGAAAGAACTATTTGAAATATATGGGAATGTTGTTGAAGAACAAGAACGTCGTTGCAGTCACCTACCGGATGACAATGTGTGGTCGCTACTCCTGCTGCGACCTGAGGATCACCCAGTTCCTTTCCTACAGCACGAGCTAACATACCTTCCATCTGCAAAAGTCTATCCCAGGACCTCCCGTGGTTGGCTCCACTGAGTTCCAGCTACAGGAAAACCAGGCTTAGAAGTCAGTAACTAAGCAAGTCTCCAGGCTTCAGTCAGTTCCTGGGCTCAGTAAACCTGACTCCTGACTTGGCTGAGAAAGAGACATCTTGGGTTGCCCACCACTCCACGAACACTGCAGATCTTCTTCAAGGAAGTGAGCCAGACTTTCCTGTCTCCTTCCTGTTGTCTTCAATCTCCACATTCTGTATCTAGAAACACCTTCCCAGGTCTCATTCTCCATGCTGTGCTTATCAATGCCCTCTCAAAGGAAGAAGGACACTGGCCAACCTCAAACAAATGTGCGAAAGTTTTTTTTTTCTTCCATTTTTTTTTTGTTTGAATGATTGGTTTTTTGTTTTGTTTTGTTTTGTTTTGTTTTGTTTTGGCTAACAGTAGCTCCTTTGTTTTACCACTTACGTTTGGTTTTGAAGCAAAGCATGTTCTGACTCAAGTATATTAATCTTCTAAGGACTTGGCTAATGGGTAGAGAACACATTTGAAGGCTAAGGAGACACAGTAAGAAGACCAGATCCATGCTGGGCATGAGACAGATGCAGACAGAGCTCTGTGAGTTCAAGGCAAGCCTGGTGTATAGTAGGAGCCCCAGCCCAGCCCTGGCTACATAGTGAGACTCTGGAGGAAAATAGGGAATAGGGGGTTCAGGGTCAGATGTGGGAGAGACAGGAGGACTGGGCAGAGGGCCATGAGAATGAATGAAAATCTGCAAGTGGTGGGGGTCGGGGGTAGAGAGCATCTTGAGGATGTGCCAGAGACCTGGAATAGTGGAGTCACCCAAAAATCAATGGGGGTGACCTTAGCTGAGACTCATCAATTGAGGATATAGAATGTGAGGAGGCCACTTCCTATAGCTAGAAAGGAACCCCAGTGGAGCGGCAGGGACACCAAGCCACCCATCAAACTTTTGAACCAAAATTTATCCTGTCTACAAGAAATGCATGGACAGGGAATGGAGCAGAGACTGTGGTAATAGCCAAGCAACAACCAGGGCAATAACTGCCCTAACTAGAGGCCCATCCCATGGGCAAGCACCAATCTCTGACACTACTAATGATACTCTGCTATGCTTGCAGACAGGAGCCTAGCATGGCTGTCTTCTGAGAGGCTCCACCCAGCAGCTGACTCATGGATGCAGAGACCCACAACCAAACACTGGATAAAGCTTGGGGAACTTTATGGAAGAGTTGGGGGAAGGATTGAGGGCCCCTAAGGGGATGGGAACACCACAGGAAGATCAACAGAGTCGTCTAACCTGGACCCTTGGGAGCTCTCAGAGCCTGAACCACCAACCAAGCACCAACCACCAACACAAGTTGGATCTAGCCCCCCCCTCACATATGTAGCAAATGTTCATCTTGGTCTCCATGTTGGTCCCCCAACAATGGCAGCAGGGGCTATCCCGAAGGCTGTTGCCTGTCTGTGGATCCTGTTCCCCTAATTAGGCTGCCTTGACTGGCCTCAGCAGGAGAGGATGTGCCCAGCCCTGCAGAGACTTGATATGCCAGGGTGTGGGGATACCCAGGGGAGGTCTTTACCCTCTCAGAGGAGAAGGGAAGGGACTATAGGAGGGGACGACTGGGGAGGGGGGCAGTGTTTGGGATGTAAGTAAATAGATAAATTTTTTTTAAAAAAATGAAAAGTTAATTAATTTTTAAAAACTGGAGGCACCATTTGTATTTCCTATCTTACCCTTGTGACCTTCTCTGTGAAAATAGCAATACATCACAAGATCATCACAAGCCTGTATAAAGACAATGCCTATTTAAGTATTGGCATTTAGTGAGTATTCAAAAGTGTTCATTTTCTTGCACTGGGCATAATCCTCTCTGGTTAATAGCTTTAGCATTCAGTATTATTTTCACTGAGTAATCACTACAATTTCGATTTCAGCCACTATTTCTCCTAAAATTGCCCACGAGAATTTATTGTCCTGGGCCGAGCATTCATACCCTGAGCTGATGCCCGGATGCTGGGTCCTTGCTGCACCATTCAGCCTTTCCCCTGCTGTCCTTTAAGAATGCTTGCACTGGTTACATGCAAGTCTACGTCTAGATGCCTCATGCCTAGCCCAGTGCACATCGAACTGTCCCTCTAATAACCACGGTGAGAAGAGCAGGCTGGAGAGATAGCTCGTCGATCAGAGGTAGTCACTACTCCTTCAGAGGACCGGGATGTTCCTGATCAGCCCCCAGCCCCGATCTGGTGGCCCACCACCATCTATAGCTCTAGTATCATAGAATGGTACCGTCTTCTGGCCTCTGCACACACATACAATACACAGAAGCTTTTACACACACACACACACACACACCCAATACACAGGAGCTTTTACACACACACACACACACACACAATTAATTAATTAATTAATTAATTAATTAATACTTAAAGAAAGGTGACAAGTCCTGAATCTCTATATTTAAGAATAAGAGGACACAGAGGCTTTGGCCATTTACTGGTATGTATTTAGTACCTTAATTGTCTATTGGCTCAGTCCACCTGAAATCCATTTCTTAGCTCTGATGGGACATAGCGCCTGCCAAGTTTTGCAAACAAACTCTAGAGTCCGACTTGCAGCTTATTTCCTGGAACAGAAAAAAATTGTTTTTCATTAGGTAAAATAATAGGACTGTCATTAAGACAGTCACAAACCCAAGGTCCGAGGAGAAACTGGGTCAGTATAAAAAGAAATCACATGCTAGGCAAACAAGTCCATTTTCACATTAATTTTTTATTTCATCAGTTCTTCCCGCTGATGACGTCATTTCTGGGGAAGGCACCAGGATCTGGGAGCAGAGTCTCTGAAGATTTGACTAAGTCATGGGAAGGCTCACAGCAGAAGTGATTGCCTGACTGAGCTGAGAGACCAGAGTCAGACTTCCTCAGTTATCGGGTTAAGTCAGCAGCTCCCAACTTGCTTTAGAGAGGAGGAGGGGGAGGGGAGGGGAAGGGAAAGGGAGAGGAGGAGAAAGGAGAAGAGGAGGAGAAGCTAGCCCTGAGATAGGCTACCATTCACTCAGCTTCCCCCTGCAACTAGTTCCCTCGCTTCTAGGAGTGAACTGGAGTTCATTCCCTGTTTCCTCCTGTGTCTGTTGCCTCTAAGCCCCCAGCTCTGAGGCCCTGGTACTTTCAGACCCTCATCAGCTTCCATAGGTAATTCCCGCATTGTGCTGCATTCAGTTGATATGGGCTGTAGGGAAGCTCCCTAAAGACATGGGAATACAGAGAGAGAGTGACTTCAGAGAGCTTGAATGCCCTCTGAATTACTCTCTGTATTTCTGGAACAACCAACAGAACTCCTGTGTCACCCACCCACAGTTAGGATACAGCTTTGCTCTTTAAGGACTGCAATGTAATCCTGTATGCTCTCTGGGTGAGGGGGCGGCTGTGTGCTACCTCTCAGGGAAAGGGCAGCTGCTGCCAAGCCTGCAGTCTTGAGTTAGACGCCCAGGTCCCACATAGTAGACGGAACTGACTCAATACATTGTCCTCTGACGTCTACTCATGTGTTACAGCATGGACACACACAAAACAAACATGACTTTTGAAAGATTTGTTTATCTTTTATATGTGTTTTTGCCTGCATGTATGTGCACCATGAACATACAATTCCCTAGATCTCAGAAGAAAGCATCAGATCCTCTGGAATTGGAGTTAAAGTTGGTTGTGAGCCATCATGTGGTTGCTGGGAACTGAAACTCTGCAAGAATAGCAAACACTTTTAATCTCTCTGGGCCCCATAAATGTCTTGTAGTTTTGGTTTTGTTTGTTTTGTTTTTTTCTTTTCAAGACAGAGTTTCTCTGTGTGGCCTTGGCTATCCTTCTGTAGATCAGGCTGGCCTCGAACTCACAGAGATCCACCTGCCTCTGCCTCCTGAGTGCTTGTGCCACTACTGCCTGGCCTTTTCCGGGGAGGATTTCAGTGAACACCATTTTCTCCAGATCGTTTCATAGGGCATTAAAAAATGATCTTAGGCAGAAGTAGAATCCAATAACTGTCCTTATCACACGTCATTCATTTGATATTTACATTTTATGTCTCTGTGTAACATCATGCTTTATATAAGGAGGAAACAGGTTCAAAGGGACACAGCAATGTCCCAGGAGTCAAACCAAGTAGTGAGGGGACTAGAGTGCTAACTTACCTAGGTTATGTTAGAAGCCACTTCAGCCTCAAGAAATCCCATCTCGTAAAACATCTCCATCTTGTACTGGGCTGAATTCTAAGAAACAGCTAAATTCCCAGAAATGGCTTCTGGCCCCAGTTGCCCAGCATGAACTTAGGCCACACTATCTCACGCAATGCTTTGTTGGTTAGTATCCAGTTAGGAACCGAACCCTAGCCACTGCTATGACGACTCTGATTGGTTGGTCTTTATCTAAGCCAAGTTATCAGGGAAACTGAGGTATTAGACAGGTAGTAACCCACTTAAGATGCCAGATGTGAAAGACAGTTGGAAATACACAAAATACATGAACCCAAATGGCTGTACCTCCCCTTTCCCCTGCCCTACCTAATTTATGGGCTTTTTCTTTAAAAAGTTGCTCAATCCCAACCCCCATCCACTGACATGGTTAGGATCCCTAACCTAGCAGTCTCCCTGATAGATCAGTTTCCTTGGTTTTCATGGTGGATTATTCTCCAATTCTCTGACCTAACAATAACTATACAAGTTCCATGTCTAATTGCCTTTCACAGTTACTAAATCTTCATCCTGCCCCAGGTTCATGTCCAGTGCTATGGAACACGCTAGGGAACTAGAAAATAAACAGAAGTCCCCAGGACGGCAAAGAAGAGGGCTCCTTAAGCCTTCTGCTCACTCTTCACGCAGAAATGTCAAACTCCAGATGTGAAGATGCTCTGTCTGCAACATCTATCATGCGACTGCCACCTGGGTGGATCCAGCTGATGGATCCAGGTGGCCAGACTCCTTTTCCCCTTTGACCATCCTGTATGCAGGCAGAGCAGCTCGCTCAGTCACAAAGAATGATCTCTGCTGATGGAGAACCACTCTTTTAGTCAAGGATATATTCAAAGATTCACTGAGCTGCTAGGATCTCTAACCAATCCCTCAAGAAACGCCAAGCTCCTGTGTCTACTCCCCCTGAGCAACATTCCTACGGTCCCGTGAAAAGTATCTGGGATGCTCCAACGAATAATGTCAAGAAAAGGCTATAACCTACTGATTTTAACAGTAGTTTTCAAAAACGGTATCATGAACTTTAAAAGGCAGGAAGGCTGACGGGCTGGAACTCACAACCTATGGGACTTATGACTGAACAGAAAGCCTAACGTCTCAATATGTTCCTCATTATTCTGGTTGCCTACCACAGTATATCATACACACACACACACACACACACACACACACACACACACACACACACACACACCAGTGGCCAGGAATAACCCCTTTTTCATGAGCATGGATGGTGTGGATCAGGAATGTGAACAGAACACAGCAGACAGGAGTGGCTTGTCTCGGTCCTCCACTTCAGACTTTCAGCAAGAACTTCTCAGATGGCTAGGGAACCTCCTATATATCTACTCCTGGGGTTCTGACCAAGATGAGTCTTCTAATACTGTGACCTGGAACACCCATGTGTAGTTGAGACTTCCTACGCATGTTGACTTGGGAGTCCAAAGAATGAACATTCTAAGAGAATCAAGCAGAACCCACATGCCCCCTTATGACCTACCCTTGGAATCCATATAGCCTCATTCCATTCCATTATATCATATTGGTCAAAATGGTCACAAGCCTGTCCACATTCACAAGTGAACATGTGTCTATGCTCATCTGCTGGGAGGGTGAAAATCAGCAAGCTTCTGGCTATTTCTCCAAAACTGCTACAGGGAATCACTGGCTCTGGAATTACAAAGAAGAAAGAGCCACAGAGAGATTGGATTGGGGATCAGGGAGGCTACACAAAACCACCTTCTTCTTTATCCAATAAATCATTCTCTAGGTTTTCCATTACTCTCTTAGAAAGACAGAAATCGGAATTATAAAGTGGACCACATAAAATTGTTTATTCACAAACATTTCCAGGCCAGAACAACTGCAATTTGTTTAATCTATGCTTAATCTGTATGCTTTATAGAAATATAAGGCTAAAAGAAAGTTTAAGAAAAGACAAATTGTTTTCAGGGAGGAGGAGGGTTGATGTATCTGTTTTGTTTAGATTTTCTTCATGGAATTTTATAATATTTTTAACTTAAAGAGAAATTGCTACCTCACAATGGCTTTTTGTATTTTAATAATCACCTAATCAATTTCCAGGGCACATGCCCTGTGATTATGATTCTCCTTTAATGCCTGATAAATATCGTCTCTAAAACCCTCATTAAAATGTCATTTATAATGTTATGTAGCACTTTCCTCCAAGATAAAAACCTGCACCATAGAAGGAAGCTCCTTAAGGCACAGGATGTTCTAAGACCGGGTGAAACATTCCACCTACAGGGAGCTCATTAGGCTCAGAAAGTTAAACAACTCAATAGCTTCAGGAAGTCCCTGAAACTAAACAGATTAATTAAATCTCTCCCTTCCTAAGCAGTAAGAACTGTTAAGAGATACTCGCAGAATAGCCAAGCTGCCTGGAAGAGGCCCAGACAAACTCAGATGCTGGGAAAAGACACTTTCTGTTGAGCTGCCTATAAGTCATGAGCAAACCCCAGAGTTTCAGTTTTCATGAGCTGCCATCCACGTTGGGAGGAGATTTTAGTGAGTTGTCTTAGAGTCATTTCTGTTCCTGTAAGTAACCCCTGACCCATAATGCTATAAGTAACCTCAAAAACACATTGGTTCACCAAGTTTTACTTTGGTGATATAATCATCTGGCATCTGGTCTCAATCTGGAGTGAGTAGACATCTATTCACATCTCCCCAGGAATAGCGTCTCACAGGATGTGGTACTAAATATAACACCTTTGCTTTTTATGAGTCAAATCCTTGATCCTTGGCAATTTCACCCTGCTTTGTATAATTTTCAACTGAATGTTACATTCCACCATTTCCTTTATATACAACAGATCACTATCCTATAATTACTTTTTAAAACATGTCATTGATCACCATCCACCTGGGAAGTTATCTACCTCTTTACTGTTGCAGATACATGGCTGGTCAATCAAGATTTGATGCAGACATAAAATGCAAAGACAAGAAATTGAATTCACATTCCAGTTAACATCTGTGCCCAGAGCTGACCCTGTGCCAAGTTCTCCTGCCTGGAGAGAAATGGTCCCCCACACACATGAGAGCACAGGTGAGATCACCACTTCTGCTCAAATACTTGGCCCAAGAGGGACCTGCCCAGAGCCCTCAGAATACAAGAACCAAGGAACAACCAGGGGTAGGATCCTTCCAGTTTCCATCTGTACCCCAGAGCTGACCCTGAGCCACAGCTCTCCATACCCAAATTCTGCCCAGGGAGAGCTGGTTTCCCAGGAGTACTGACAAACAGACTTACAGGAGGGAAAAGCTACAGTCACAGACAACAAGACCAGCTAACATGAGAGATAACCAGATGGCAAGAGGCAAGTGTAAGAATATAAGCAACAGAAACCTAGGTTACTTGGCATTGTCAGAACCCGATTCTCCCACCACAGCAAGCCCTGGATACCCCAACACACTGGAAAAGCGAGATTCTGATTTAAAATCACATCTCATGATGATGATAGAGGACTTTAAGAAGTACATAAGTAACTCCCTTAAAGAAATATATGAGAACACAGGTAAAAAGTAGAAGTCCTTAAAGAGAAAACACAAAATTCCCTTAAAGAATTACAGGAAAACACATCTAAAAGTTATCAAAAAAGATAAGGAAGGGCACTTCATACACATCAAAGGAAAAATCTATGAAGATGACCTCTCAATTCTGAACAACTATGCTCCAAATGCAAAGGCAACCACATTCTTAAAAGAAACTTTACTAAAGCTCAATGCATACGTTGTACCTCACTCAATAATAGTGGGAGACTTCAACACCCCACTCTCAGCAATGGACAGGTCATGGGAACAGAAACTAAACAGAGGCACAGTGAACTAACAGAAGTTATGAACCAAGAGGATTTAGCAGGTATCTACAGAACATTCCATCCTAAAACAAAAGAGTATACCTTCTTCTCAGCACCTCATGGTTCCTTCTCCAAAACTGACAACATAATCAGTCACAAAACAGGTCTCAACAGATATAAGAAGATAGAAATAATCCCATGCATCCTATCAGATCACCATGGACTAAGGATAGTCTTCAATAACAACAAAAACAATAGAAAACCCACATAGACATGGAAGCTGAACAATGCTCTACTCAATGACAACTTGGTCAGAGAAAAAATAAAGAAATTCAAGACTTTAGAATTTAATGAAAATGAAGGCACAACATACCCTAACTTATGGGACACAATGAAAGCAGTGCTAAGAGGAAAACTCATAGATCTGAGTGTCTCCTAAAAGAAACTGGAGAGAGCAGACACTAGCAGCTTGACAGAACACCTAAAAGCCCTAGAACAAAAAGAAACAAATATACTCAAGAGGAGTAGATGGCAAGAAATAATTAAAATCAGGGTTGAAATCAACCAAGTAAAAACAAAAAGAATTATACAAAGAATCAACAAAATCAGAATCTGGTTCTTTGAGAAAATCAACAAGATAGATAAACCCTTAGCCAGACTAACTAGAGGGCACAGAGACAGAATCCAAATTAACAAAATCAGAAATGAAAAGGGAGACATAACAATAGAAACTGAAGAAATTTTTTTAAAAATTTATCAGATCCTACTACAAAAGACTATACTCAACAAAACTGGGAAATCTGGATGAAATGGACAATTTTCTAGACAAATACCAGGTACCAAAGTTAAATCAGGATCAGATAAGCCATCTAAACAGTCCCCTGACTCCTAAATAAATAGAAGCAGTCATTAAAAATTTCCCAACCCAAATTAGCCCAAATGCTCAAATTACCCTAGATACACAGAACATATGAAACTCAAGAAGGATGACCAAAATTGGAATGCTTTACTACTTCTTTAAAAGGGGAACAAGAATACCCTTGGGAGGGAATAGGGAGGCAAAGTTTAGAACAGAAGCAGAAGGAACACCCATTCAGAGCCTGCCCCACATGTGGCCCATACATATACAGCCACCAAACTAGATAAGATGGATGAAGCAAAGAAGTGCAGGCCGACAGGAACTGGATGTAGATCTCTCCTGAGAGACGCAGCCAGAATACAGCAAATACATAGGCGAATGCCATCATTAAACCACTGAACTGAGAACAGGACCCCTGTTGAAGGAATCAGAGAAAGGACTGAAGAGCTTGAAGGGGCTTGAGACCCCATATGAACAACAATGCCAACCAGAGCTTCCAGGGACTAAGCCACTACCTAAAGACTATACATGGACTGACCCTGAGCTCCAACCGCATAGGTAGCAATGAATAGCCTAGTAAGAGCACCAGTGGAAGGGGAAGCCCTTGGTCCTGCCAAGACTGAACCCCCAGTGAACATAATTATTGGGAGGAGGGCGGTAATGGGGGGAGAGAAGGGGGAGGGGAACAACTATATAGAAGGGAAGGGGGAGGTGTTAGGGGGATGTTGGCCTGGAAACCGGGAAAGGGAATAACGATCGAAATGTAAATAAGAAATACCCAAGTTAATAAAGATAGAAAAAAAAGTAGCCTTTGTTAAAAAAAAAAGTTTCCCAACCAAAAAAGCCCAAAAGCAGATGGGTTTAGTGCAGAATTCTATCAGAACTTCAAAAAAGACCTGATACCAATACTCTTCAAACTATTCCACAAAATAGAAACAGAAGAAACACTACCCAGTTTGGTCTATGAATCCACAGTTACACTGATACCAAAACCACACAAAGAACCAACAAAGAAAGAGAACTTCAGACCAATTTCACTTATGAATAGTGATGCCAAAATATTCAATAAAATTCTCGCAAACTGAATCCAAGAACACATCAAAATGATCATCCATCATGATCAAGTAGGGATGATCATCCCAGGGATGCAGGGATGGTTCAATATGTGGAAATCCATCAATGCAATCCACTGTGTAGACAAACTCAAAGAAAAAAACCACATGATCGTCTCATTAGATGCTGAAAAACATTTCACAAAATCTAACACCCCTTCGTGTTAAGAGTATTGGAAAGATCAGGAATCTGAGGCCCATACCTAAACATAGTAAAAGTAATATACAACAAACCAGTAGCCAACATCAAACTAAATGGAGAGAAACTTGAAGCAATCCTACTAAAATAAGGGACTAGACAAGGCTGCGCACTCTCTCCCTATCTATTCAATATAGTACTTGAAGTTCTAACTACAGCAATCAGACAACAAAAGGAGGTCAAAGGGGTACAAATTGAAAAGAAGTCAAAATATCACTATTTGCAGATGATATGATAGTATACTTAAGTGACTTCAAAAATTCCACCAGAACTCCTACAGCTGATAAACAACTTCAGCAAAGTGGCTGGATATAAAATTAACTCAAATAAATCAGTAGCCTTCCTCTACTCAAAGGATAAACAGGCTGAGAAAGGAATTAGGGAATCGACACCCTTCACAAGTTGCAAATAATATAAAACATCTTGGTGTGACTCTAACCAAGCAAGTAAAAGATCTGTATGATGAGAACTTCAAGTCTCTGAATAAAGAGATTGAAGAAGACCTCAGAAGATGGAAAGATCTCCATGCCCATGGGTTGGCAGAATTAATATAGTCAAAATGGCCATCTTGCCAAAAGCAATCTACAAATTCAATACAATCCCCATTAAAATTCCAACTCAACTCTTCATAGAGTTAGGAAGAGAAATTTTCAAATTCATTTAGAATAACAAAAAAAACCAGGATAGCGAAACTATTCTCAACAATAAAAGAACTTCTGGGGGAATCACCATCTCTGATCTCGAGCTATCCTACAGAATAACAGAGATTAAAACTGAATGATATTGGTACAGAGACAGGCAAATAGATCAGTGGAATAGAATTGAAGACCCAGAAATGAACCCACACATCTATGGCCACTTGATCTTTGACAAAGAAGCTAAAAACATCCAGTAGAAAAAAGACAGCATCTTCAACAAATGGTGCTGATTCAATTAGTGGTCAGCAGGTAGAAGAATGCAAATTGATCCATTCTTATCTCCCTGTACAAATCTCAAGTCCAAGTGGATCAAGGACCACATAAAACCAGATACACTGAATCTAATAGAAGAGAAAGTGGGAGGAAGCCTCAAATACATGGGCACAGGACATGAACAGAACACCAATGGTTTATGCTCTAAGATCAAGAATAGACAAATGGACTTCATAAAATTGAAAAGTTTCTGTAAAGCAACGGACATTGTCAATAGGACAAAATGGCAATGTATAGGAAAAGAGCTTTATCAATACTACTTTTGATAGAGGGGTGCTATTCAATATATACAAAGAACTCAAGAAGTTAGACTCCAGAGAACCAAATAACCCTATTAAAAAATGGGGAAGAGAGCTAAACAGAGAATTCTCAACTGAGGAAATTCGAATGGCTGAGAATCACCTAAAGAAATGTTCAACATCCTTACTCATCAGGAAAAATACAAATCAAAATGACACTGAGATTCCACCTCACACCAGTCAGAATGACTAAGATTAAAAACTCGTGTGACAGCAGGTGCTGGCAAGGATGTAGAGAAAGAGAAACACTCGTTCATTGCTAGTGGGATTGCAAGCTGGTACAACCACTCAGGAAATCAGTCTGGCAGTTCCTCAGAAAATTAGACATAGTACTACCTGAGGACCCAGCTTACCACCCCTGGGCACATAACCAAAAGACGCTCCAACATATAGTAAGGACACATGCTCCACTATGTTCATAGCAGCCATATTTATAATAGCCAGAAACTGGAAACAACCCAGATGTCAACAGAGGAATGGATACAGAATATGTGGTACATTTATACAATAGAGTACTACTCGGCCATTAAAAACAACGACTTCATGAAATTCACAGGCAAATGGATCTAGAAAACATCATCCTGAGTGAGGTAACTCAGTCACAAAAGACACACATGGTGTGCACTCACTGATATGTGGATATTAGGCAAAGAGCTTGGAATATCCACCATACAACTCACGAACCACACGAAACTCAAGAGGAAGGAAGACCAAAGATTGGATGCTTCAGGCCTACTTAGAAGGGGGAACAAAATAATCAAGGGAAGTAGAGGGTGGGCGGGACTTGGGAGGAAGAGAGGAGGGGGAGGGGACAAAGAGGGGCAGAATCAGGTGTAGGAAGAGATAAAGGCGATGTAGAGAGGGCCAGGAAATTGGACAGAGGTGTGTAGCAATGGGGTACAGGGAACTGGGGGTAGCAACAAGAAAGTCTCAGATGCCAGGAAAGCAAGAATGTCCCAGGACCCCATGAGGATGACATTAGCTGAAATACCCCACGAAGGGAAGGGAGAACCTGCAGAGACCATATCCAGAAGTTAGACATGGCCCCCAAGTTGAGGGATGGGGTCATCCACCCATCCCCAAAATTTTAACCCAGAATTGCTCCTGTTTAAAGGCAATACAGGGAGGAAATATTGCTCCTTCTTTTAAAGGAAGGAGTGGATCAGAGACTGAAGGAAAGGCCATCCAGAGACTGCCTCACTTGGGAATTCATCCCACATGCAGACACCAAACCCAGACACTATTGCTGATGCCAAGAAGTACTTGCTGACAGGAGCCTGATATAGCTGTCTCCTGAGAGGCTTTGCCAGATCCTGACCAATACACATGCAGATGCTTAAAGCCAATTATTAGACTGATCACAGGAACCCCAATGAAGAAGTTAGGAGAGGGACTGAAGGAGTTCAAGGAGACTTATCTGGCACCAACGGGAGAGGAGGCCCTTGGTCCTGTGAGTGTTTGATGCCCCAGTGTAGAGGAATGCTAGGGCAGTGAGGTGGGAGTAGGTGAGTGGGTGAGCACCTTCATAGAAGCAGGGTAAGGGGGTATGGGATAGAGTGTTTGCAAACAGGAAACCAGGAAAGGGGATAACATTTGAAATGTAAGTAAATAAAATATCCAATTAAAAAAAGAATTGAATTCTATGTAGCTGAAAATAGAAGTCAGACAAAAGACTCAACAGTTACTTTTCCACAATATATGTATCTGCAAAATACATCCATCAAAACTGGATCTAGTGGTAGACCATGAACTTTGGACTTTCCAGACACGATCTGAGCAACAGAACACATAGTCAACCTCTCAAAGACAAGCTATCGGGCTGGAGAGATGGTTCAGTGGTTAAGAGCACTGACTGCTCTTTCAGAGGTCCTGAGTTCAAATCCCAGCAGCCACATGGTGGCTCACAACCATCTGTAATGAGATCTGATGCCCTCTTCTGGTGTGTCTGAAGACAGCTACAGAGTGCTTATATAAAATAAATAAATAAATCTTAAAAAAAATTAAAAAGCAAGCTATCAAACTGCAAGCCAGCATTGCTAACATCCGAGTTGTTCTCTCCTATTTATCTCCTGGTTAGCTACGTTACTTCCGTAGTGGAGACGCCTGGACACAACAACAGAACCCTAAATGAAGCCAGCTGAAGCAATGCCAAAAGGAACAGCTAGAGGCCGGTCTTTGGTTCTGAAGATTCAGAGTTACATCCATCTCTGGAGGTGCTCAATTTATCACACTACATGCAACACTGTGATTTTTTTTTTCTTGTTCACTCTGTGAACTCAAGCCAAGCAATGGGGCCACCCATGCTCAAAGTAGATGTTCCCCCTTCAGCTAAACCCCCTGTAAACAGCATTGCAGAGACACCTTGAGGTGTATACTCCCTGGTCAATTGCAAATCAAATCAAATTGGCAATGAAGATGAACCACCACAGTCCCATCGGGTCCGGAAAAGGAGAAGAAGTAGAGGAGTCTTCTCATTGAAAGCTCATTCTGATGAGGCATGACATACACCACTTCTCTTGCCAAATGAAAATCACATTCCTACGAGCTTTACCCTCTCTCTTACCCACACCCAAAAGGAATAAACAGAGGCAGGCAAAGGTATATAAACGCTCTGCTATTGACAAATTTTGAAAGAAAATGATTTCAAACAATTACAATAAAAAGGAATGGATGTCTGTAGTCAGAAAGTTGGACAGTGATACTAGTGGAATTTTCTAGTCTATGGTTTAATTAAGGATTGCCAAAATTAGCATGCATGCCCTTTAGAACACCAAGCCTCTTCCCCTTACTCTCCCCAACTAAATGTCCATTCTTTTATCTCACCAAATACTGCCATGTCCCCTCCTGGTACCTCTCTCACACCTGAAAACCACAAGGATGGGTTGCTCCACATGAGCAGAGATAAGAGGCATCACCCTCCTAGAGGAAGGCAAATGTGTTGCCACTCCCCTTGTCCCAGGCCTTGAGAGACGGGTAGAATTACCTAGGGGAGGCTGTGAACAGATGGCAGCCTCAGCATCCCAGGTTTTTGGTCAGCAGGGCTCCGTGAGATGCTCTCCCTGACATTTTGCTCAAGATGTTTACAATACACAAAGTTGCCAGCGTAGGAGCTGGTGAAGTGTTTGCTAGCCTGAAATGATGGTCTTGGCACGATGCTTCAGCTCAACGAGTGTGTGCCTCCCCTCAATCTCTCTGCCAAGTCCATAGACAGAAACCAGGGACAGGACAAGAGCATCACATAGCTGAAGGAGAAGCAGGAACAGCAGCATACGGTAGGACTGAGTGTAGCACAAAGACGAGTGCATGGCTGAGACTCAGTAGGTAAAATACTTACCACAAAAGAACAAGGACTTGAAATCAGATACCCAGAACCCACAAAGCCAGGGAGGACACAGTCCTAGAATCCACCCGGCACTGGGAGGTAGAAACAGGAGAATCTCTGACGATCACTGGCCTAACAGCCCAGCCAATCAATAAGCCTCCAGCTCAGACCTTGTCTCAAAACATACACCAGAGAAGCAACTGAAGGAGACACTTAACATCGACCTCTGTCCCCCAGATGCACCCTCACACAGATGCATGTGAGTGTGGCAAACACACAAGGGCAGGTGGAGACTGGCCTGTGACTGACTTCGGTTCTTCAGACCTCTCCATTTTTTTTTCCGGAGCTGGGGACCGAACCTAGAGCCTTGCGCTTGCTAGGCAAGAGCTCTACCACTGAGCTAAATCCCCAACCCCAAGACCTCTCCATTTTGATCTCTGAGTTGGTATCTAAGAAGTCAGTAAGAGCCAAGATCCTCCAGACAGAGAGCTAAAGAGACCTGATCAGAGCTGAAATGTGGTCCTACTAAGTACCAGACTTCTGCCTCCCCTGAATGCACATCTCAGCACCACCCCACATGGCAGGATGTTTGTCTGTGACCTACAGAAGTCAACATGGCACACTAACTGTCCCAACCTTAAGAGTCTGGCATAAGAAAGGACAATTTCTCACAAACACAAGAGCACATGTGGCAGATTGCTGCCGGTCCAGGAAGACCCGGGCTGCTCTATCTCCTGCATATGACACCTCGGGGTGCTACTGAAGGAGGAGAAGAAGCACAGTCAATGGTACAGAGACCAGGAAAGGTCCTTGGGCTATGAGAACACTGCAAAGGCTGCTGGCCTAGACAGGAATAAATGAAGCTTCCAGCATCTGAGGCCAGGTGGCGGACTATATACGAGGCCTTCACAACTGTGCCTTTTTGGTTTTGGTTTGAGACAGAGTCTTATGTATGCCAGGTTAGCAACAAGTTGTCCATGTAGGCAAGAACAACCTTAAACTTCTGCTCATCCTGTCTTAGCCTCCCAAGGGCTGGGCTTACTTACATGCATCCACCGCCACTATTCCTAGTTATGAGATGCTGGGGATAAAAGACCAAACTTGTTGCATGCCAAGCAGTCTCTCTATCCACTGAGCAGCATTCCCAGCCCCTACGTTAAAAGGCCAAATGCCTATTACCTAATGCTGCTCCCATAATGAATATTTTAGTAATGGGATGGACCTGGCTTACTGTTACCAGTAGGTCACTCTTAGATACAAATTTGGGTCTAAGGCACATAAGTAGCAGGTAGTGGGGCATCTAAAGGTCTTCTAGATTGCTCTGAGGCATCTTCAGGGGTCAGCCTCAAGAGCCCACATATGGCACCTGGAAGAAACAATTTATTCAAAGAATCCTACAGTGACAGGGAAGGGTAGGGCAGAATGCCAAAGCCCAACCATGAAGGACACTGGGAATGGCCAAGCTTCCATCCCAAGACCGCCTCCCTGACAATCTGCCTCTCTGGTTCTTGCCCAGAGCTATGAAGAGCTGAGGGAATGGGAAGACAGGGACAACAGGCGATGGAGACTGCAGGGGACTCAAAGGCCCTACTAGTGTACCTGAAATTAATAAATGTTTGCTTCCTTAGCAGTAAATCATACTCAGGTTGCTGTTACAAAGTATATATTTAAAAATATCTTTTACATCTTCGTTCACTCAACTGATTCATCAAACACAAACAGTTGAAGCTGGAGTCAAAATTTCCCTGGCTCTTCTCAAGATTCTCAGCCCAAGACCTGACCACAGGAAGCACCAAGCCATTGCTTCCCACTGAAAGGAGATGGTGAAGCAGGAAGACGGGACTATCCTTACCTGCAAGGGGAAAGATGAGCCCTACTCGGGCTCAGAGTCCAGTCGGCTGCCCCAAGCATGAGGACATAGCTTGATCTTTAGATCCACTTAAAAATTGGGCCATAGTGGCATGTGCTTGCAATCCCAGTACTGCACAGGCAGAGGCAGAGGCAGAGGCAGAGGCAGAGGCAGAGGCAGAGGCAGAGGCAGAGGCAGAGGCAGAGGCAGAGGCAGAGGCAGAGGCAGAGGCAGAGGCAGAGGCAGAGGGGCAGAGGCAGAGGGGCAGAGGCAGAGGGGCAGAGGCAGAGGGGCAGAGGCAGAGGCAGGCAGAGGCAGAGGCAGAGGCAGAGGCAGAGGCAGAGGCAGAGGCAGAGGCAGAGGCAGAGGCAGAGGCAGAGGCAGAGGCAGAGGCAGAGGCAGAGGCAGAGGCAGGCAATCCCTGGGGCTTGCTGACCAGCCAGCCTACCCCTCTTGGTGAGCTGTAGGCCAGTGAGTGACCCTGCCTCAACAAAAACAAGGCGGATAATGCCCAAGGATCTACAGCTAAGGTTAAACTCTGACTTACACACACACACACACACACACACACACACACACACACACACACACGAAAAGAAAACACCATTAATCATTATGTTCAAAGGAAAAAACTCCCAATTTCACATAGCTGGAATATAGCCAAGAGAAAAATGAAATTTGAACTTTCTGGAGTCTTCATTCTAGACCTTGAGCCACATCAAACACACTAGTGGGGTGTGTGTGTGTGTGTGTGTGTGTGTGTGTGTTTGCCCACTGTTTATTGTGCTGTGTTTTGTTTTGCTCCTCTGGAATTCAGTGTTACATTCCCTCCCCTCCAACCTCCGACCCCAAACACAGAGCCAAGACCTGAGAGTGGCTCTCTTTTTGACAGAATGTCATAAGAACTAACAAGATCATGTCTTTTAACGCTTTGATCACACAGAAGACAAACTCAAGCGGAAGTTTGCATTGTTACAGTGATTCTAATGACTGTAATTAATACTAGACAACACAATGATAAGAACGCATTGTCGTTATAATGCCTAATTAGAGCTATCTCATCATTATTTGTCCTGGGCCTAATGACCGTGATCATCACTATTAATAATGGCTAGAATCACAGAGAGACAATGGCTGCATGAACAACCAGTTTGGTGCCAGCCTGCCGTTGGACAAGGGAGAGTACTCCAATGGTCTCTTGCTGGTCGTCATGACTTCCTTAGCTGCAAATGACAGTTTAATAGACAAGTAGCATGAAGCTCTCGAATGGGAGAAAGGCAGCACCGACGTCTCCCTGAGACTGTACCTCTCCTCCAGAACAATAGACAGAGGTAATCTCTAGCACAATCCCCCAAGAGGCCACTGTCATTTGTTCTTCTCCAAAAGCTCCTGAGTGGGAAGGCCTAGCTCTGCTCCAAAAGCATTAGCCAGCGACCTACTCTTAGCATCCCCCTAAGCACCAAGGATCAAATGCTACCTTCAGTCAGAGAGAAAACAAATACATCCTCTATGAGGCTGTGGCATCCAACACCCATGCCACCTGACTCCCCTGGGAGGGTCTGCCCACATCCAACCTGCAAGAAACAGAGTGAAGAAAGAGAGAAGGGGCATGTGCTAGAATGACCACAGAAGCCCCTGGTCACCTGTCATTATCACCTTCCTACTGCCACACCCTCGACCAATGCCCCTTCTGCCTGATGTCTTCTTCATCAAAGACATCACTGTTCTTGCGGCTTGATTTAAAAGACTTTCTTATAGGAAGTCTCAGGTTACAATAAAAGCATATCATAGTAACATAGAACATTTACTATTAAAGTAATATAATATATTGCAAGGTGTGGACATGTACGCCTGTCATCTCAGCATTTGGGAGGTGGGGGCAGGAGGATCAGGAATTCGAGTTATCCTCAGCTGCATATCTAGTTTGAGGCCAACTTGAGCTACATAATTCTTCACATATCAAAATAACAAAAAAAATGGCAGCATCATGTGATTATGCTATTAACGCGTATAATACATTATAACAGTATAAATATATAATAGTAACATATGTCCAAAGTCTTATATTGAGAGTTTAACATATAGCAGATTTTGCATGTATTTTTGCTCATGGAATTCTCAAAACCATTTTATCCACACCACTGACATATTTAGCTTGTGGTTATGTAGGTGTGTGTGGCTATGGATAGGCACATGGGCATGGTGGGAGGGGGGAATGGAGGCCTGAGGTCAACTTCAGCTTTCAGCCTTCAATCATCCACCCTGTCTCTTGAGACAGAGTCTCACCCTGGAATACATCAAGCAGTCTGGGCTGCGAGCCAGCAGGTCCCAGGTTTCTACCTGTCTCCCCTTCATGGGGATCGCAACTGTGTGCCACTGTGCTCTGCTTACAACTGTGGGCGAAGGGATTAACCTCGGGTCCCTGCCCGTCCATGGCAGGTGCTGTAGACGCTAAGCCATCCCCAAGACCTGCTTACCTAGTATGATTATCAATCTTCTTTTTTTTCAGATGAATCCCTAACAGGGAATGACCCTAAGGTCATACACCCAGCAAATACAATCTGTTAAACACTCGACACCCTGCCCTCTGTCATAGCTAGAACAGAAGGCGGCCATTTTTCATACAAACTCAGAGATGAACACAGGGTCACATGACCTTGACTTCAATTTCTGGGCTCCGTTCCATCACCATTAGCCGTACCCCTACTTCCTGCCCCTGCTCCAGTAGGAACTCTGAAGTGTATGTAGCAGATGTTCAATAAATGTTGCTCGTAATCATCGAACTGAACTGAGACTTAGCAGCAGTAGACAGAGCACATCAGGATAAAAACAGAGGCAGGGGAGAGAGCTGCAAATCCTAGCCTTGGAAGTGTGTCCTGTGGTGTCCTGTTCCCCACCACCACCCCTACCCCCCCCCCACCCGTGAGGCTCTCACAACCCCCCCACCCCGTGCTGTTGAGAAGAAAGAGAACATGGCAGAGAGGACACCAGGTACCAGGCACCAGCAGGATGAAAGACACCCCAAACAGATGAGATTCACACACAGTTAGCCGCAGAAATGTGAATGAGTCAGCCACATTCTGCCCTCCTCAGCAGAGAAATTTACACAAGGCATTGCTACAATAAGGTGTTTTGTTTTGTTTCTCGAGGTAGAATTTTCTACTGCCCAGGCTGGCTTTGAACTCCTGACCATCCTGCTTCTGCCTCCTAAGTCCTGAAATTACAGGCCTGGGCCACTGTCCCTGAATCAAACCAAAGGCTTCACACAGACTAAGCAAGTACTCTGGGAACTGAGTTATAGCCACTGCCTTAACGTTGAACTCTCGAGGCTCCTGCCTCCGCCTCCCACGTGCTGGCAGGATAAGGAAGTACCACCAGGGCAAGTTTCTGTGGTGCCGAGAGACCGTCCCAGGGCTTTAAGCATGCTAGGCAAATGCTCCAGCTACTTCAAATTAGCTTTTTAAAGAATACACTGAGGTAATTTTCTATTGTTATGTTATAAACTTACCACAGACTCCAGTTGTTTTAAGTGATAGCTTCACATTCCCTCAAGGTTTCTGTGGCTGGGAGCCCAGGCACGGTTTCTGACCACCCCTACAAGGCTAGAGTCAAAGTATTGGCCTAGATTCATTGGGAGCTTAGCACCGGAAGGAGCTGCCACCAGGGAGCTTAGCACCCGAAGGAGCTGCCGCCAGGTGTTTTGGGAGAGTTAACAGAAATTACTTCTTTGGAGCTGGAAGACTCAAGTTAACTTGCTTCTGCAACGTAGATAAAAACATCTTTCTTCGAAAAAAAAAAAAGAAAGGAGGGGCCTCGGTTACGGGTGCAGAATTGAGTCCAGAGGGCACCTGGAAGATCTCAGGATTCCTAAATCCTGGCATGAAGAAATGGACCGGGATGTGTAGATACTGATGGCTTAAGACTGAAGAGAAAGGCACTCTTGAGAATGGAAGGAGACCACAGAACTCTAAAAGGGCCAAGGCTCAAAAGCTCTGGACCGGTTGCTACAACCCTTTGTGGGCCGCTTACACAGCACCCTCCTCCTCTTGCTTGCTTACCATTCCCTGTTCTCAGACATGGTCCTTATAGCCCTGGTGGGGAGGGGTTTCCTGCCCTTCTGCAAACTGACATTATTCCTGTATCAATGTGGACACACATCTCTGTGCTCTACTAAGGAATCTGAGAGATCACTACTGACAGAAAGACAGGCCAAAGAGACCCCATGTGGACCGGCGAAATTTTCACCTCAACTTTTAAGATGGCCAGTTCTGGGTCTTCTCCCTCTGTAAGACAGACTTGGTGATGGGCTCCCCTGCACACTCCAGGGACCTGTTTAGTGGGACTTGGAAATCTGGCATAAGGGAGCTCCTGTGACAGAACCAAATCAGCTTCCCTCTCCTTGTCTGGACTATCCAAACCCCAGCCATAGGTCAAACTGGCCGATTCTCAGGGAGAAAAGCAGCTTAACACATCTCCAGACGAACCCACCCAAACCCTATCTTGGCACTTGGGTACATTCAAGGAACAGTGCACTGGTTCCCCCTCCTACCTTAGGGAACTCGTCTCTTTGTGTGCTTTGTGCACTCCCCCTCTCTCAGCCCCCCCATCTCTCTCTCTCTCTCTCCCCCTTCTGTGTCTGTTTCTCCTCCCTCCCTCCCTCCCCTTCCCCCTCTCTCCTCTCTCTCTGTGTACTGTGTACTTTCATTTTCAGTAAAACTTGGCTGAATGCTGAGACCTTGCATTTCCTGCCTTTTTATTCTTCATATCTGCAAAGAATAAGTTTCTGCAACCCTAGACAATACCCTGAGGGCACACCTGTCACCTCTGCCCCTAAAGAAGCCCGTGTCCCCTTTTGAGGGACAGTTCTAATTAGGCCAAGGTCGCTCACAAAATCACCCCATAATCAACTCAGGGCCAACTAAAGGAGCTTGATTACACCTGCAAAACCTTTGCCATGTGACGGAGGAGCCTGAGGGAGCCGTGTGTGAATTGAGCCGTATTCCCCACTTCATAGTGAGAAAGAAGGCTATAGAAGGCTGTCTCGGTACCAGGGAGGAGACCACAGGCCACCCCCACCCCCACTGTCATCTCCATCTTCCCACAGAACTGCTTTTGTTACTTCAAAGTAAGAGAATTCACATTCAAGTCTGGGTCAGGCTAACATAACCTTATATCTTTCAGGAAAGTCAATTTTCAAGGCAAGGTATCTTCCCAATCACTGATCCCATTTCTCGGACACTAACACTGCCCTGGTCATCAAGGCACTGAAAGCATTTACTTGGAGCCTGTATTTTCCTCCTCTTGGAAGATGCTCCATTATTCCTCAATAATGAGCCAGGTAAGGCTCTTGAATTCCCTTCCACTCCCGCCTATGGCTTCTAACACTGTGACAATAATGACAACAGCAGTCAGACATTTCTGACAGAAGAGAGGTCCTCTCCCCACCTCCTGCAAAGGCTCCCACAATCGCGCATCTGTCAAGGACTGATGGGAAAACAAACCAAATTAAGTTTAATGTCAGGTTATATCACTTCCTGTTTAGGAACTCTTCTTCTTGGTCTCAAGATCTGTGAATGTGATGGACAGCCCTGGACTCCTGATTAGCATATCCCTCTCATCAATTCTGATGACTCTTCCCTCACCAGGATTTGAGATTCTGGTCAGAATCAATTCCATCTGGCTAGTCCCTCTCATTATGATGCAAATGTCAGCTTTACCTGAAGGCAAGGGCTTTCTTCTTAATATTTAAATTCCATCTCCTTTTCATTGATCTCTAAACAACAGTCCATTCCTTGAACTTTCCTTAGAGAACTTTCTTAGGGATGAAATGTCCCCCAAGATTGTTTCCCTAAAAACAGATAGAACCAGATGCTTGGGAAAAATTAAGTGACAAGGAAGGCAGTCATGCTCTCTTCTAGAAAGATCTGAGTGCCTTAGGTCAAAGGCCAGTATTGGGCTGAGTGTCTGCTTTGCCCCTGGCGTGCAGAAAACACGCTACTGAGAAAAGGCAGAACCAGTTCAAGATGGGGGTCCTAGCTGTGTTTTTCTGGGTGAGAAACAGTTGGAGCTGGGACAGATGCTGTGGTACTCCATCTCCTATGTGCCCAGATGCCGCTGGCGACCACAAGGAGTTGAAAAGGCGATCCAAGGGTCTGCCCTTCTCTCGTGGGCCAGGCAGGAAGGGGATGGCTAAGCCCAGGACAGAGTGACTCCTAGTGTTAGCATTCTGTCTAAGCTCCACCCCCATAGCTACGTGGCAGCAGCCAGATATGCTCCACCCCACAGTTGCCTGGCAACAGCCAACTGTGCCTGACACTATAAAAGGGGCTGCTTGCCCCCTCCTCATTCTCTTTGTTCTTCTCTGCTTTTGCCCTCTTCCCTGTCCCTTCTCTCCCCATACCCCTTTCCCCCCACGTGCCCTTGGCCTCCTTTACTTCTCCCCGCCTGCTATTCTTCTCGTTAAACCTCTCCACGTGGAACCATGTTGGTTTGGTGCGTTCTGTCTGGACTCGAGCCAAGATTTAAACCCCAACACCTAGTGAGTACCAAAAGTAGAGAGGGGCTGGAAGAGAGGCCCGCTCTAGGAGATTTAGGCATGGCTCTTTACAAGGAAGGTCTCCCATGCGGCGATCCTTGATGAAGGAAACGGTCCTTGCTTGTCCAAACTGCTTTATAAATGGCGTTTCTGAATGCATCTTACTCAGGGTGAACCAAGGATCAAATACCTTTTGCAGGAAGGGATGCCCAGAAAGGATAACTCATTGGCTAA
This sequence comes from Rattus norvegicus, assembly GCF_021556685.1. Classification (NCBI taxonomy): domain Eukaryota; kingdom Metazoa; phylum Chordata; class Mammalia; order Rodentia; family Muridae; genus Rattus; species Rattus norvegicus. Next base: position 121,119,184 of record NC_141541.1, read on the forward strand.
ACACTCAGGGCCTATCTAGATAGCTCATCAGCACAGAGAACTAGTTTTTTATGCTAAGTGATGGGTTGTCATGGTCCTCTCAGTGGGTGTCATGGTTACGTGTTCCAGGACAGGTAAACCCTGGCCAGGAGCTGGTTCCAATGCCTGCCATTCTCAATTATGAGATTTACTGGAGTTTTTGAAGATCAAGTCTTATCAGTTTGTCTGTCTGGTGGCATGGTCCACTTGCCCCACAGGTACAGGAGGGGCCACTGCTGCTATCAAAAGGCAGTGAGTGGGAGAAGACATCAGCTGCCAGAGGGGACAGGCTAGGGAAGTCCCTGTCCTGTGGAGTTAAGGAGAAGGGGGAGGGCGAAGCTGCCAGGGCAAATAGTCTGATGTGCTGGCAGCAAGAGGACCTGTAGGTTGATGTCCTTATGCAGGTGAAGGCAGACAAGATAAAATAAGGCCTGTCATTGGATGAGAAGGAAGGGAGGCTGGAACAGAGATTTTAGAAGGGAGAAGAGAAGAGAGAGGGAAGGAGCAAGGAGGAAGAGCTAGGAGAACATGGAGGCAGATGCTAATAAGATTGTCCTCTGCCCATAGATACAGGTTGTCATGACTGTTTTTAAGGGATGGGTGTGTACAGGATTTTGTGCTGTCTAGATGGGCAAATTATATCTCATCAATTGGATCAGAGGTTGTGTGGTGTGTTCTTTCTTGTGGTGACTTAGTTGAGTCCACAGTAAGAGAACCTCGAGATAGGCGGGGTCTGTATGAAACTGGCATGGCAGCCACCCACCAAGGGAGCTGTGAGTGAGGGCAGGGTGCTGCGCTGGAAAAGCTCATGAATCCCGGGTCAGAGGGAGCCTGGGAGAGAAAGTGCTGAGTGATATGCAGAAACCAGTCTTCCGCCATTTTTTTATTTCATACCGTAACAAGGGCACAATGCTAGGAGGCATGCCAACAGGTAATTAGGCTCAGACGGGGGCCTGGAAACTGAGGATTCCAACTTCCCTGGTCAGTCACAACTCATCCAGAGTCTAGATCTTCAGCTACGTCAAGGTCCCAGCTGCTAGAGGTGGAGCTCAAGGTGGTGAGGTCCTCTCTTCCTGTCCTTGTCTCTCTCCTTCTTCACAGACTCTGTCCCTCATTCACAATGTCACCGAGGCCCCTCTGATTGCTCATGTGTGGACCTCTGACCAAAGCTAAGCAGACCAGAGATTCTAGAAGGCAACATGGAATTGGGATCAGTCTCCCTCTGTTTACCCCGTCCACCTGCTCACTCCTTCCTCGCCCTCCCCTCCCCTTCGAACTCTCACAGGGAGCTGTACCCTGTGCTTCCCTCACTAGCAAGCCCAGAGCCTTTGAGAGATAAGGGACAAGACCAAGAGTGGGCAAGCACAGGGCACAACTCCTTGTGAAAATGCCACAATCACACAGGGGAAGAGAGTTGACAGCCATTGGTCATAAATCCCAGTCAGAACCGGTTGTGATCTTTAGAACCCTGGGGCACAGGCCACCATAAAGCAGACAATTCTAAAAGTCCTTGAAGACGGTAGAGACCACACTCTTCATCTAATTCCATCTACAACCTGGGACAGCCACCTGAGTTGACACTCTCCAATTGTGATCTATGAGCATTTCCTTCCTTTCTGTTCTGCCATTAGCTCCTTAAGACCATGAGACATGGGGAACCCAAAATAAAACCAAAAATGAATGAATGAATGGATGAATGAATGAATTAGTTTTCTTGCCACTGTCTTATTTTATCTTGAAAGCCAAGGTCAGCATTGTAAACATGCTACAAGAAGGAATTATTTCAAATGTTTGAGACTTCCTTTGACATCTTAATTTATCATCTGAAATCATATCAAACCAGCATTCCACTCTGTGTCATCACTACAGAGTGTGTACAGGAAAATGGGGATGAGAAACAGGAAGAGGGAGGGAGGGAGGGAGGGAGGTGAGAAACTCCCCTGTTCTTACATGGCATCTTGGTATACACTATAGGTTAATCCTTCCAACAGCTCCATGAGGTCCCTGCAGGTCTCTAGGTGGGTGTGGCAGAGAGTGCAGGCTTGGAAGGAACCCCTGCTGTTTACTTAACCCTTTGTTGCTTGTTTCGTCATCTGTGAGGATCGCACCAGGTGAACCTTAAATTAGTTGAGATATACAAAGCTCTGAGAAGGCCTGCTCTCACAGCGTGGACAGTGGGGAATCTGAGAAGGCCTGCTCTCATAGTGTGGGCAGTGGGGAAATGTTGGCTATAATCATTATGACCATGACATAATTTAATTAAATAAATAAGGTAGGATTGGGGATAGAGCTCAGAGGGTGGAGGGCTCACCTAGTGTGCATGAAACGCTGGGTTTGCTCTCTAACACCACATAAACTATGTGTGATGGTGCACACGTGTAATCCCAGCTCTGGAGGAGGCAGATGAGGGTTCAATGGCACTCTTGGTTATAGTTACATAGTGGATCTGAGAACAGCCTGCGATAGGTGAGATGCCGTTTCAAAACAAAAGATAAAATGAAGACGGAAAAAGGAGAGAGGGAAGGAGGGAGGGAGGAAGGGAGGGAGGGAGGAAGGGGAGGAGGGTAGGAGGGAAGGCAAGGAAAGGGAAGGGGAGGGGAGGGGAGGGGAAGAAGAAGGGAGGGGAGGGGAGGAATTTAAGGCACAGAAGAAAGGTCATGCCCAGCAGGTAGCAGAGTCAGAGTCTGGCCACTATGCTCTGTAACCATGGTTCTTGTTCTCCCCAGGTCCCATACTCTATCTTAGGGACCAGGAGACTCAAACTGACCCAAAGGAAAAAGGAGAAAACGATACAGTTACCTGGGCCTCTTGTGTGTATGGACCAGATTCACTTTTCTCTAGAAAATCACTCCAATGTCAAGCATAATAGGAGGGCTAGAGAGATGACTCAGTGGTTTAAAATGCATGCTGCTCTCACAGAGGACCCAAGTTCAGCCCCCAGCACCCACATCAGGTAGATTACAGTAGTCTGTCACTCCAGCTCCTGGGGATCCAAACACCTCTGACCTCCAAGGAGTTCTGGACTCACGTGCACAGACAGAAACATGCATATAATTAAAAATAATAGAAACAACTCTTAAAATAATATTAATAATAAAATTAAAGGTTTAAAAAAATCTCACGGGAAATAGCTAAGTTTCACTCGCAATGTGACAGATTCAAGACCAGCTATGAAGCCCAGGGAGGAGCTCGCAAGGGCATCTCGGGTGTACGTCAGACAAGACTGCCAGAGCACAGTTGTCTGAACAAGATGGTGCTCTCCAGGGGTCAAAAACCTCCTCCTTTGAAAGAACACGAAGCCGTCAGCAAACCGTGAGGACAGGGTGCTGAAGAGGAAGGTGCTTCAATGGAAACAGGCCCCGCGTTTGCAGGAAGCAGTCTGTTACCAAGACAAGTGGAAGACGGAAAAATTTCCAACTATAAATAACCCCGCACTGGTGATTTCTCCAGAGATAAAGCTAAAAAGCACCCTGGGGTCCATGTAAGCCCACATCTCAAAGCTCCTCCTAGCAGGAAAAGTTTATGTATAAAGAATTCATTTTGTTCAGATATGGCCAGAAAGAAAGAAAGAAGGAAGGGAGGGAGGGAGGGAGGGAGGAAGGGAGGGAGGGAGGAAGGAAGGAAGGGAGGAAGGGAGGAGGGAAGGAAACCAAACAACACATGCAAGCTAACAACAAAGAAAAATGAAAACATTGGCCAGAAAAGAAATTAATTGTTCACAAAGAGCAGGGAAACACCATCACCATGCACACAAAAGTGTTTGTTTTTTTTTTAAAAAAAGCATTTTTCTTTTTTAATCTTCGGTGTAAGGAGCAGAAGGCGCTGTTTCCTGAACTGGGTTTAGCAAGCATTTGCTGAGGACAGGACACCAGAAGCACGGCCCCTCACAGACAAAAGTAAGTAGGTGTGGAAAGAGAACATCCAAATTAAAAGACTTGTTCGGATCAAGTAATATAAAGAGGGAAAGGCAGCATTCAGAAGGTAAGAACACACTTTCGAAATGTCTGGTAATGAGGAAATATCTAAAATATTCAAGGGACTCCCACAACTCTACACAGGGCTGGAGCGATGGTTCGTTCATTCACAGGACTCAGGTTCAGTCCCCAGAACCCACGTGGAGGCCCACAATCCTCTGTGATTCTAGTACATATTGATAAAAAAGAGCTACCATGAAGAAAGCCCATGATAGACAATATCAAGGTATAGCTTAGATATTCAGAAACAGTACTTTGAGCAGCCAAGCAAAGGGCCCAATTTACCTTAAAGTTAAAAAAAAAATACAAAAATACAAACACCTCCATGCCTCAAACAGTACCTCAGCACTACAAAAGATGCTGGGGCTAGAGGATGCCCCAGTGGTTAAGAGCGCTTGATAATCTTGACAGAGGAGCTTCACAAAATCACAGCCAGAAATAACTCTATTTCCAGAGATTCTGATGCCCTCTGCTGGTCACTGCAGGCTCCTGCATACACTCGGTTCCCATAAACTCACACATACACACATATATTTAATAATCATAATAATAATAATCACATATATATTAAAATGATGCCATAGGAAAATGCTAATAAAGTCCTCACACAAACTAGGAACGCAGGACTTGACATCCAATCTTTGCTCAGAGAAAAGAGCAACACTTTAAAATGCAAGATCCCGGGGAGCAAATTCCTGAGCTTTCCTTTCAGTGATAGAGGATCAGATTAAACGTGAATGAGCCAAGTGATGAGGAGAAAAGGATGTTGTCACTGAAAAGGAATGGCAGGGCTGTGACGTTCACCTCCGCAAGCAACTCGATTGGGCGGAGAGAGGCTTAGGAAACCGGGGGAGCAAATGCTATGCAACCAGTGAGGAGGTTCCCAGAGGAACCTGCAACTGAGAGGCAGACATTCCCTGAGGGTGACAGCGCCATCCCACAGACCGGAACACATCTGGAACAGACGCAGAAGTGGGTAAGGCCTGCTAACATCAGCTCATTCTCTCTGTCGGCCACAGTGAGAGAAACAGCTTTGTCCCATCATGCCCTGCGGTGGCAGCGGTCTAGCTCACCAAACTCCCACACACAACCGAACCAGCCAACTGCAGGCTTTACTTCTGAAGCCAGGAGCCGAAATAAGACTCTTCTCCTTCTAAATTGCTTTCCTTAAAATCTTGCCATGGCAATTTAAAAAAACAAAAATTATGAGGCGGATGAAGAATGACCCACTTCACTGAAGGGTTGTGACAGGGACAGCTATGAACTCACATGGTGGCAACTGTAAGAAGGACGGAGAGAGGGCAGCAACAGCAGAAGGTGACTTGAGCTTGGTTTCAGCTTTTCTAGGCTGGGGGCAAAACTTGAAACAAACAGGATTTAAGTGTATACATTAAAACACTGGATATTCGAAGGGTTGGGGGGAGTCCAACCAGAGTTGCATACAGAAAAAGGAAGGTGTGGAACCGGAAGAGAGAAGGTGTAATGACTAGAGCCAAGTCAACAGAGTCTATAGATACAAGACCTGATTCCCACTGTGGCCAAGCAGAGAGCAATGGGCTGAAGGATCACCGGCAACAGCAGTGCCCTCAAGCTCAAAGCCTGCAGCCTGCAGCCACTGCTACTCTGTCTGCTACAGCCAGGCTATCTCAGGCCCTCCAGACTGCCCACTTACAGCAGCCACCCTGCTGCCGACCCATACAATCTTGAGCTAAGAGAGAACCTGGTGTTGGGCACAGGGATATGGGAGACAAGCTTCAAGTGGCCTCTTTGCGTTGAGTTCTGCTTTAGGAACAGTTTTAGGGGGCAACCCACATTTTGGGTTCAGATTATATGTATCTGGCCTCCAACTCTTCTGCTTGCCATCTGTGCCCACAGGAGACCCATCTAACCTCTCTGGGCTTGTTTGGTCATTAAGTCTCCAAGCTAAGAGTGAGGACCAGATGGAGTCGGCCCACAGGGGAGTGTCAGGATTGGAGACAGTGAATATAGTGTCTACCATGACAGTTCACAAGCCACACAGAGGCAGTGGATCTGTCTACTTGGCTGCCACACTTGCCCTCAAAGCCTGCCCTGGGAGCTCCCTGCTGAAGGGCAGATCATAAAATTGTCAGTCAGCCATGACATCAGAGGAAGATGTTAATGATGGCCACCGGCACTGTCAGACTTCTCCATTGTTACACACACACACACACACACACACACACACACACACATACACACCACCCTTCTTCCATGATCAAGTATCAAGCCCTTTCTGAAGAAAGTACGGAACCAGAGGTTCTCGTGGGCTGCAGGGACTTGATTCTGTAAGAACACAGATGGACCCCTCCAGGGAGAGACTGATCGCTCCATTCCTCCCCCGCTGTCTCTTCTGCTTTTCACCTCCACAAGGTGTCATTGTCTCCATCTGTTCTTCAAAAACTTCCATTTCCAGATGCTTCTCTGCTCGTTAGTTGTGCCTTTGGACAGCGGTCTTCCAAATAAACATGAGTAGAATGTTCGCCCAGTAATTTAGAGCTTATTCTAATGCCCTCACACTGAGAAAGCAAATTATATAGGAATTAATGTAGATGAATCGTGATGGTGTATTTGAGACACGGATAATAAGAATAATTAGTATTTATTATTTAAAGAATGTTAAGTGTTTACACAGTTTCTCCTAGCGACCCCTTATGGTAATACCAGTGAGAAGAAAGACTCCCGTGTGGCAAGATTAAATAGGGAAAACGAGGTGTAGGTCAGATAATGTGCCAGTTAACGCTCCCTAAGTGAGTGGCAGAGCCTCCCTACCTCTGTTGACCACCAACTTAGTTAGCAGCACACCTGGGGGAAACAACTTTTGGAAGCAAAGGTTTACTTTAGCTCACAGATTCAAAAGATTTACTCCATAATCGTGAAGAAGGGGTTCATGATGGTGGGAGTGTTCGTGGCAGCAACCCAGAAGCAGAGACCATGTCTGGGACTATGGGCGGGGACAAACTCCAAAGCCCCGCCCCTTAGTAACCAACTTCTTCTAGTCCGGCTGTGCGTTCTAAAGGATCGCCAGTCCTCACAATGTGCCCTAAGCTGGGTACCTACTGCTTAAAAAAGAAAAAAATGAGCATATAAGGATGTTTCAGATTAAACCATAACAACCCGTAACTCTTCCTGCGATTCCCACTGCAAATGCAAGAGGCTTGTTCTAACCCCTCGAGCTTAAGTGCCTACAGAGGATACCTGAGGAGTTTCCCCAGCAACCCTGTCAGGGTAAGGTCTGGGCAGCTTGCGACAGACTCTAGGCTGGGGGCCAGCAGTCTTGGAGGGTCACTCCAAACCAGAAAAAGCTTACATGAGGAGCCGGAAGAGATGGAAATCATGGGCAGAGTGTACGGGAAGTAAAGCAAATGCCAACCGGAATTCCTAAGGAAAGTCGCCTGCTACGGATTCCCGGCTCCTCAGCAATTCTCCTGCCTCCACACTGAGCACCTGACTCACCACTACCACCATCTTCTTTTTAACTCTCTTATTCTTCCCTCAATTTTCACTTTTTTTTTTTTATAGAGAAGTGTGTTGCCGGGCTAACTGGCCCGTGGGTTTCCCAGAACTCTATCTACCCCTCTCACTTCCCCTATAGAGGCATGGGAATTACAGATGTGTTCTACAGAGCCTGGCCTACATGGGCTCTGGGGATTTGAACTCAGCTCCTCATGTTTGTACGATAAGCATCTCCCAGGTCACTTTCTTTAGAGTGTGTACCTAAGTGTTTGCATAGTGCGTGCATGCGAGTGTGTGTGTGTGTGTGTGTGTGTGTGTGTGTGTGTGTGTGTGTTTGTACACATGAGTTCTTGTGCACATGCATCCCCAGTGTACCTGTGGAGGTCTGAGGACAACTTGTGGGAGTTGGTTCTCTCCTTCCAGTGTGTGGGTTCTAAGGTTCTAGCAAGAGCCTTTATTGAGTCATTTCCCATTCATTCTTGAGACAGACCTCACACTATAACCTGGTTTAGCCTGCTTTACTCAGAAACCCAGGCTGGCCTTTAACCAGTGATAATACTGAAGCCTCGCCCTCCCTCCACATATGGCCCAGAAATGGTTTTGAAAGAGTCTTTCCCTGATACCCACATTCCTAGATTCCTTCAACAAGGCACTTGAGGAGGTGTAAGCCCAACCCTCCCCCTTCTTGGCCTGGGAAGAAAGTGGACCACAGCGGGCATAGCCAGTTTTCCATTTGGTGCCTCCTGCTTCCCATCTGGCTTGCCAGCTGAGGCCTTACTCAGCCATTCTGGTCCTCTCTCTGACCCTCTGGTCCTCTGTTTACAATTTCTTCTTGCTCCAGCATGTTCTAA